>NC_037681.1:84733702-84885663 GCF_003255815.1 Theropithecus gelada
AAAAAAAGCTAAGCTCATTCATTTTCACTGCTTGTCAGTGAAACAAAATGTGAAAAACCATCCTAAAGCTTTGTGTTAGGTTTTTCTTGGATTTAAACATTAATCTTCATTAAAGATGTAATTTATTTTTGGTAAAAGAGAGGAAAACACAAATTCCCACATTCTAATATTAACTAGAGAAAAGAAATTCAGTATCTCATCTCATTAAAAGGGTTGAGCAGAGGGAGTGACTTCAAAGAAATATTTCACTATTGACTGAAATTAAATATATTTCCAGGCCTTTTCACTTTTATTTGCCTTGTAAAATAAAGAAAAATGGAAAAGTCCATGTGACAATAATTATAAAAGCAACATTATCAGATAATTTATGTTCTACTTAAGTTTGTTTATAAAAGGCTAAGCTTTGGAGAGCTCAATATTAAGGGAGAAGATCAAAGATTCTATTTACATCTTTGGAATTGACTGTCCTAAAATCTACCAGTTTACAAAAATATCAGCACTGGACTGGTACAAAAAGTAAGAGAAAAATACTTTTATTGCATGAGTAGCACTGACCAAATATGTGCTGAGAAAAAGGTTTGATTTCACATAGATAATAAAATAGCAAGTGCCTGGATTGTTTATTGCCTAGAGAGGAAGGTGGGAGGTAGTGGTAGAAAGAGTCATAAATGTGTGCAGAATATTTATTGTTTTCTTTTTTGGATAATAGCTACTATTCACTAAGTGTTTTTACTAAGTACCTGGCACAGTGCTGAGTACTCTACGTGTACTAGATCATTTAAGCCTCTTAACAGTCATAGGGGAGAGTCTATTATCTGCACTTTACAGAGAAGGAAACTGAGGCATATAATGGCTATGTAATATTTACCAGTAATTCTTATTCCGGAGCCTATCTCAACTGTGCTAGACTGACTTCTATTTATGAGGGTTAGCAATCAATCCAAATTTTAATAAAATACAATATAAATATATGATAATCCTTTATCTGATCTCAGCAAAACTTACCAATAGATTTTTAACTTTTTTGCTTTTAAGAAAAAAAATTTTAGATGTTATAATACCTGAAACATATCGGTGTTGCTGTCATGAGTATATTCAACCACCACAGTCTGGGCCCGAGATAAAGTATATGATATGCTATGCTGGTCCTTGTTGCTTATTGCCTAAGAATGAAAAAGTTAATAGCAAAAATTAGTAGGCAGGTCAATCCAATCAGATAATCTTTTCATTAAAAAAAGGGAAAACTATTTATCAAATACATGACATACTTATATATTTTCCCCCTGAAATTTAGAGAGGTTAATAACTCCTGTCAGTTGTGACAGTAGTTTCTTGGGTTGAATGGGGCATTGAAGAATATTTAGAAGCAGTTACAGAGTAAAAACATAATTTTCTTTCTTTCTTTTTTTTTTCCCCCAAAGATGGAGTCTTGTTTTGTCGCCTAGGCTGGAGTGCAGTGGTGCGATCTCGGTTCACTGCAACCTCCGCCTCCCGGGTTCAAGCAATTCTCCTGCCTCAGCCTCCCAAGCAGCTGGGACTACAGGTGCATACTGCCATGCATGGCTAATATTTTTGTATTTTTAGTAGAGACAGCATTTCACCATGTTGCCCAGGCTGGTCTTGAACTCCTGAGCTAAGGCAATCCGCCCGCCTCAGCCTCCCAAAGTGCTAGGATTACAGGCGTGGACCACTGCGCCTGGCCCATAATTTTCTTTTATCAAACCACTACACTCCCTTATTAAGTATTTTAAATTATAAAATAATCAAAACCAAATCCCACATAAAAACAGAAAACAACAGTACTCTGATAAGAAGAAAATGCAAAATCTTGCAAAATAAGAGGAATCTTATTTTTGAAGTAATTCAGAGAGCTATAAAGTTCACTCACAAGCCAAGTTAACTGGTTTTCTAACCATTTTGTGACTCTACAGATGACAAATGTTTGCCATATGCTGGGTGAGATACAGAAAAATGCATTTGGGATTTGGTCCCAGGAGATAAAAGAAAAAAATTCTTTAAAAAACAAAAGAAACATTCATAGAATGATTAAACATTACCAAAGGAAAGGGATGTAATGCTTATGACTGTATTTCTGACTTATCTCAAACTAAAAACATTGCTAAAAAGAACTTTTCAGTTTTGTTTTCAAGTGTTTTCTATGTATATGAGTTGAAGATAATATCAAAGAAGGGGAAAAATCTAGTCATCACACAAAGGAAGTAGAAATGGGCTGCATAAAAAGAAAACAGACACAAAGACAGAAGAGAATAATTATATACAGCAAAGAAGCTGAATGAAAAAATCCTTCTTAATTAGAAGTTTGGCATCATAAGCTTTTACTTGGTTTCAATTTGCAGCTAATCTGTAATAGATAAAGCCTTAAAACAACAGCTTTAAGACTGTCAAATTTCCAAATATCTACAAACAGAATACAGAAATACACTATTTCCAAATATACAGAGACCATACTAACGACTCAGCTTTATCAAAGCTTAATACTGCCACTTTTGCTTCTGATTTTTTTTTTTTTTTTTTTTTTTTTGCGACAGAGTCTCGCTCTGTTGCCTAGGCTGGAGTGCAGTGGCACTAACTCACTGAAACCTCCGCCTCCCAGGTTCAAGTGATTCTCCTGCCTCAGCCTCCTGAGTAGCTGGGATTAAAGGTGCACGCCACCATGCCCGGCTAATTTTTGTATTTTTAGTAGAGATGGAGTTTTGCCATGTTGGCCATGCTGGTCTCGAACTCCCGACCTCATGATCCGCCCGCCTCGGCCTCCCAAAGTGCTGGGACTACAGGCATGAGCCACTGTGCCTGGCCTGCTTCTGATTTTTTTAAGGAATTAAACTACAGATACAATCGAGGCTGCCTACATGTCCCTCCCAATTCCCTTTTCTCCACAGAGGTATCCAACCTCAAGAATGCAGTGTAGATCATTTACATGCATGTTTTACATATTTCTTTCTACACATTTAGGTATTCATAAATACTATATAATTGTTTTACAGGTTTTAAACACACACACACACACACACACACACACACACACACACACACACACACACGTTTTAAGAGACCAGGTTTCGCTATGTTGCAGAGGCTGAAGTGCAGTGGCTATTTATAGGCAGGAAAACGGCACACTACAGCTTTACCCTGTGCTCAAGTGATCTTCCTGCCTCTGCCTCCCAAGGAGCTGGGACTAACAGGCATGTGCCACTGGTTAAACAGCTGACTTTTCAATGAAATACTCAGTATTTTAAAATTAATTCTTAGTGGCTAAAGAGATTTTAAAACATTGGTTTTTTTGTGCTTTGAGATTGTAATCTTTGTTAGTTATTAAACCTACTGTTAGACTGAGAATAAAAACCATGTCTAGTTAAGTTTGGTTCTCACTGGTCTAGAACGCAGGGTTTTACCTACTCATCCCAGATGACTGCCAGACTAAATGCTTAATTTTCGTCATGACCTCACAAATACATTCCTCCAAAATTTAAAGAGGAAAGAGTCAATCTTTTTTCTTTTTTCTTTTTTTTAATTGAGACAGGGTCCCACTGTGTCACTCAGGCTACAGTGCAGTGGCATGATCTCAGCTCACTGCAGCCTCTGCCTCCCCGGCTCAAGTGATCCTCCCACTTCAGCCTGCCAAGGAGCTGGGACTTTGGGGCATGCCACCACACTTGGCTAATTTTTTGTGTGTTTGGTGAAGATAGAGTTTCACCATGTTGCCCAGGCTGGTCTCGAACTCCTGAGCTCCAGTGATCCGCCCACCTTGGTCTCTCAAGTGCTGGGATTACAGGTGTGAGCTATCACATCCAGCCAAGGGTCAATCTGATCCCTAAGATTCTTATTGCCTAGTAAAGATGAAAGATGAAAAGGAGATAACAATGAAAACATGAGGGCACGGCAGAGTAAAATAGGAAGAAAAGTACAGAATATGGTATTATAGAGGTAGGGATTAGAAATATTTTCCCTTATAGTGGTTTTCAACCAGAGGTAGTATTAGCTGTCTAAGGGGCATCTGAAAATATTTTGTGCATTTTTTGGCTGTTATGAGGATTTGCAGGCTCAAATGGCATTTTGTGGGTGAAGGACCCCTAAATGTCCTGTAGTATGTGGGAAAGTCCTGAACAATGAAAAAGTGGCACACCCAAAATGTCAAGAGCACTCCTGGGGGAGATACTGTAAGAAGCTCCTCAGATTGAATCAATCTGAGGTTTACTTCCACCACCTGCTTAGCATATTCCTTCTCTCCAAAGGAGCAAAAAGAAACTGTCCCCTTTCTGCACTAACTGGTTCCCAAATAGTAACAGAGGAGTCCTAGTCAAGGCCTAAGGATTCTTTCACAAATCAAACTGGATATAAAACAAAGCTGAGAAGCCAATTACCTTCAGACACTGAAGCTGTGACCTAAAACCACATCATATGCCAATTTTTCTGTCTCTTGTTTCTTTAACTTATAAAGATATGCTTCAGATGGTATAATATTAATGTACATTCTAGGGCTACTTAGCTAAAGATACAGGTACTTCCAGGACTCAAAGAACTCTAATTTTTCTTATTTGCTCATTACAATATCAAATTCTTTATAACATAAAGTCTGTGTTATAAAATTGGAAGCAAATTCACAGAAAATATAAAGATGTGAAATTCCCCCTCCTTGTCTGTCGCTCTAGGAAAAGCCCAAGTATGCTGAAATGGTGGTCCAGCTTCTGGAAATTTTGTTAGAAGAAGACGACAGGGCTAGAAGCATGAAATAGGCTGGGGGTTGAGAAGTTATATTGTAGATGCAGTTGGATATTGCTTTCATAACTTTGATTCAATTTAATAATTATTGAGGTCTACTTTGTGCAAGGTACTATGCTAAAATATATGAAGTTATAAACCAAAAATGAATACAACCAATACACAGAATCTTAGGTAAAGACTCTTAGTTTAAAAATTACTTCACCCAAATATGCTTCTAATACCTGAATACACATATTATACATCACATTCTTCATCCAGCCCAGGGAGGCTCCTCTAGTAACAGAGTGGGAACTTTCCACTTCTCAGGGCAGACAGCTGCATAATTCCAGGTACTAGATAAAGCCCTGTCCCCCACCCCACCTCTTTTAATAAGGAAAGAGAATATTTCCTTCTAATTTCCACCCACTGATCCTGGTTTGTCTTTTTTTTTTTTTTTTTAAAGTCCAATTCCCCTTCCATATGGCAGCTTTTCAAATACCATGTCTCCAAAGTCTCTTCTCCAATCCAAACAAAAGGAAATTTCTGAAATAGAAATGTGAGGGGAATGCTAGAGAATATAAACAACACATAAAAGTCTTTCAATTTCTCCAAGTTAATTTATGTAGCTTTTTTTTTTTTTTTTTTTTTTTTTTTTTACCTTTGCAGCCTGAGGAGTACAAGCAATATGCACAGTGCTGGGCTTCACCCCATTTGCCTTAGGTCTTTTAAACAAAGCAAATCTACTTTTCCTCCTTCCTCTATCGCCATTTGGGAGAGACCCATTATACCTGATGGGGGGAAAAAAAGTATAGGTGATCTCTTGCAAGAACTGCACAATTATAAAACAAATGTTTGACTATGCCTTGCAGAATCAATTCCCAATTAATTATCTATTAACACATTATAATTATTTAAAATTCCTTTGAGCAACTGTTGATCTCCATACCAGGTGCCAGTGTGTGAAACAAAATGAGATTCTTTTTCTGGCTTCATTCCAAGTCACAGAGAACCTTTTGGATTATACAAAGATTCAAGTTATCTCTATTTTTCTCCTTCCCTCTTTTACGGAAGATAATTAAGAGCTGATTAATGGCATGTCTGACTCCTTATGACTCATTCTGTTTTTTTTAAGGTGAATTGTTTGCATGTGCTAATACAACCTTTAAAAAGTATAGTATGTATTGTTTAAAACACAATCTCCTTTATTTGTGAACCAAACACTTTAAACAGCTGAACTTTTGAAGTAAGGAATTTTTAGACTTGTTAAGTCTTAGCTACCTGAATGTACAAATGCACTCTCATTATATTAGCAGAACTTGTCCAACAGACATGTTTGCTAAGTAGTAAACATACTTTTGTTTTTCAGATCTTATGAACATTTCTCTATAACATGTACACATACACACACACACACACAAACACACACACACGTACATCCTAAAGGTAAGCAAGTACTAAACCAATGGAAAAAAGTTAAAAACAAAATAAAAATATTTGGTGTTTACTATACACCAGGCACTACTGAATGTTATCCCATGCACATTACCTCACTAAATCTACCCTTGCAAAAATTCTACCAGATTGAAATCACTGTCCCCATTTTTACACATTAGGAAACAGACTCAGAAGAATTATATTCTGAAGTGACACAGGCAAAGCCAGAATTTGAATTTAAGTATGTTTGTCATGTGGTTATGTCATTCTTTACTGCTTCATTGAGGCATGAGCAGTAGCTTAATAATAATCTTTCCTCATTCACTATCCACCTCCCCTGCCCCCACCCCCTGATAAATCTTTGGTTTGATGATCTACCATATGTCAATCTAGGAGGAAATGAAGCAGGGAATAGGGACAGTTTTGAGGTTGGAGGAAGAGTGATTATAAAATGGCCTGTAATTGTGGCTGGCAAGGAAGAATGTCTTAAAGCTGAGAAGCGAGTTTACTCAATGACTGCCATATATAGAAACTACACTGACCCTTTACAAAAAAATAAAACACTTTGTATTGGAGAAAGCCCTTGGTAATGTTGCTAGCCTTGCTGTAAGTCCAAAGTACAGTCCCTTAGCTAATAATTATTTTAGCTATTCTAGGCTTTGTGTTGCCACCAGCCCCACTGTCAATTCCTCACTGTCCCTTAACTACTGTCGCCTGAATTGCATGACTCATCCCACTTCTGGATCTCACTCTTTAGTCCCACATTGCGTTCCTGTAGTTCAAAGCTCTTTTCTAAGTAGCAATAGCATGAAACCTTGTCTAGCTTCACTTCTAGAGGGTTGAGAAGAAAAAGTATTTGCATTTTAGGACACCAAGTACCAGACAGAGACAATTACTGTTGCTAATGATTAACTGAGGAACCTATAGGCTAAGACTGGCAGTTTAAAACCATAAGCTAAATTTTAAACTAGTCTTCAAATGACTCTCAAATTTCCTGCTAGAAGAATTTAATCTGGAAAAGTTTTTGGTAGTTAAGAGCTGTTTGTCACTGATACCATTAAAATCTATGTGATTTGAAGTTCTAATACTGAAGTTACTATGCTAAATTTATCATCTTTTAAAGTTTTGTTTCTGAGAAAAGAATTTTAAGTCTCAAAGGGCCTTAGAAGATCTTGTCTAATTGTCATTTTTACAGAGGAGGAAACCAAAGCCCAAATGGTTCAGTGACTTGCCCAAGGTCACACAGCTAGCAGTGCTGGAACAAGCACTGGATTCTAAGATTCCTAACATCTAGTCAAGCTCAGTAACTCCATATGATTTCCCCAGTTTCTCTAACTCTCTCATCTGAAACAACACATTCTCACTTTAACCTGACTCTCAAACATACTGCAATATCTTGAGTTGCTTTTTAGGCAAAAGCAGAGCAACAGCAGGAGGAAAATAAAATTAGCAATTTTCTTTTTTCTTATTTTTTTCGAGACAGAGTCTCGCTCTGTTGCCCAGGTTGGAGTGCTCGGCTCACTGCAACCTCCTCTTCCTGGGTTCAAGTGATTCTCCTGCCTCAGCCTCCCAAGTAGCTGGGATTACAGACATGCACTACCATGCCCAGTTAATTGTTGTATTTTTAGTAAAGATGGGGTTTCACTATGTTGGCCAGGCTGGTCTCGAACTCCTGACATCAGGTGATCCACCCACCTTGGCCTCCCAAAGTGCTGGGATTACAGGTGTGAACCATTGCACGCAGCCTAAAATGAGCAATTTTCTAGTTTCTGAGATCTCTAGTTAAGAAAGGCTAATACTGTGTCTCCACTTTGATAGTTATGACAAGTTTAAGTGGAACAAATTGAAATAATTTGGAATAACAGAATCATCTGTTCCTCAATCTTCAGGTTCTATTTCTGTGAGTTACATGGATGAAATTACTTTAGGAGCTAAGACATAGCTAGGTCCTGGGCTTCAGAGGCATTATGCTGTCACCATACATATATACAACTCCTTTAACCAAAATGTACAGCACAAAGCAGTAACTACCTTAGATAGGCAAAAGAATAAATGAAGACTAACCTACATGAAATGACTTAAAGCAGGCAAGGGAAAGGGAATTTTTGGTAAAATCAGCTGAGACAAAACATGGGATAGGGAAGACAAATGGAATGACTGTGACAGTGGACAAATACAATTTTCATTTCATTTCATTTTTATCTTTTTTTTTTTTTTTTTCGTGAGACAGAATCTCACTCTGTTGCCCAGGCTGGAGTACAGTGTCGCAATCTCAGCTCACTGCAACCTCTGCCTCCAGGGTTCAAGCAATTCCCCTGCCTCAGCCTCCCAAGTAGCTGGGATTACAGGCACGCGCCACCACGCCCGGATAATTTTTGTGTTTTGCGTAGAGACAGGGTTTCACCATGTTGGCCAGGCTGGTCTTGAATTCCTGGCCTCAGGTAATCTGCCTGCCTTGGCCTCCCAAAGTGCTGGGATTACAGGCGTGAGCCACCACGCCCGAACCTTCCATTTCATCTTTAAGAAACTTTGCCCTTTCTGCGGGTAAGGGTGAGACAAAGTTTATGTCATATTTGAGTGCTTTTAAACAATAGCATGAATATGAGAATTAAAAGTGTTTCTTGATTTGGTAACATTACCAATTCCAAAAAAAAGTACTTATAGCCTAGATGCCAAAGTTAGCATATATTATTAAACTGTGTGTCTTATCAAATGGAGAAACCTTACCCTAAGACAATGAGTTCACCATATTTTACTGGTGCTTTAGATGGATGATTTTCTTGATCAGGAGAAAACATGAGCTTGGCTGTCTTTCTCAAATCTTTGTTCACTGGTCAGGAGCCTTGGGACACCTTTTGCATTATTTCCTAGAGGGGAAAAGTTTTCATTAATAATGTGAACAATTCGTTTCAGTTTAAATAAAGATGTTATTTTCCAGCAGTCCTCTTGAACACAGTATTATGCAAAGCATCACATGGTATATACATTTTATGGGACATTTTGCCCAATAATGATTATACATTTTACAAAACTGTTTAAATGAGTCAAAAAGGCAAATTTGAAGACTTCCACTTATAGAAGCATACAGCAGATAATACTTTTCCCTTTCATTTCTGCTAAGGATAACTAAAGACCCTGGACCTTATATATAGAACATGAGAAGACTGTGAAAAGTGGAGAGAAGGCAAACTAAGTAAGGGACCTCAGGACCCATGGAATGACACGGTGGTGTAAATTCTCTGGGTTTTCTTTTTGCCTAATATATCCCAGACTTGGAGCTAAAGAAGGCAGCAACCTGGAAATGCCAACTGGCACGGACAAAGCCACAACAAAAGCTTGCTCTCCCTAGCCAAAGAAACAAGAAAGGGACAGCCTGGCAAGACGGAAAACTTTTGACAGTAACTGCTCCACTCTAGCCAAACCCAGTAAACAGTTTTGTCCCACCACCACCCACACCAACGAAAGCTAAGTGAGGAGCCTTGACTTCCAGCTCATAAACCATAGTGAGGAGCTCCAATGCCCTACTGGGGCAATGTCAAAGTCGGCCAAGTAGGGAGCCAGGATTTTCACCCTGATGGCTGGGCATGCCCCAACACCTATCCCCGTGGTGTCAGCTAGACTTCTACCCCCCACTCACCAAAAACAAGAAGGATCCTCTTCCTGAGGCGTCAGTAGAGGCTGAGTAGGGACCCCTGACTTCTACATCCGCCTGGAAGTAATGAGGCACCCCCTATGACCTTGCCAAAGCAATGTCAATAAAAGCCAGTGGAAACAGAAGGTTTAGATAATATCCAGAGTCTAGGAACATAATATGAAAATATCTAGTTTTAACAGAAAATCACTCATCCTAGCAAGAACAATATTTAAAACAATACAAAACATAGGCTGGGTGCAGTGGTTCACGCCTGTAATCCCAGCACTTTGGGAGGTCGAGGCAGACGGATCACTTGAGGTTGGGAGTTTGAGACCAGCCTGACCAACATGTAGAAACCCTGTCTCTACTAAAAATACAAAATTAGGGGGGGCGCGCCCAAGATGGCCAAATAGGAACAGCTCCAGCCTCCAGATCCCAGCATGAGCGATACAGAAGATGGGTGATTTCTACATTTTCAACTGAGGTACCGGGTTCATCTCACTGGGGTGTGTCGGACACTTGGCGCTGGTCCGCGGGTGCAGCCTGACCAGCAAGAGCTGAAGCAGGGCGAGGCATTACCTCACCTGGGAAGCGCAAGGGGGAAGGCAATTCCTTTTCCTAGCCAAGGGAAATTGAGACACACAACATCTGGAAAATCGGGTAACTCCCACCCTAATACTGCGATTTACCAAGGGTCTTAGGAAACGGCACACCAGGAGATTATATCCCACACCTGGCCCACAGGGTCCCATGCCCATGGAGCCTCCCTCATTGCTAGCACAGCAGTCTGAGATCTAACTGCAAGGCGGCAGCAAGGCTAGGGGAGGGGCGCCGCCATTGCTGAGGTTTAAGTAGGTAATCAAAGCTGCTGGGAAGCTCGTATTGGGTGGAGTCCATCACAGCTCAAGGAGGCCGGCCTGTCTCTGTAGACTCCTCCTCTGGGGACAGGGCATAGCTAAACAAAAAGCAGCAGAAACCTTGGCAGAGGTAAATGCCCCTGTCTGAAAACTTTGAAGAGAGCAGTGGATCTCCCAGCAGGGAGGCTGAGATCTGAGAAGGGACAGACTGCCTGCTCAAGCGGGTCCCTGACCCCTGAGTAGCCAAACTGGGAGACATCCCCCACTAGGTGCAGACCGACACCTCACACCTCACACGGCGGGATACACCCCTAAGACAAAGCTTCCAGAGCAAGAATCAGACAGCAACACTCGCGGTTCAGCAATATTCTATCTTCTGCAGCCTCCGCTGCTGATACCCAGGCAAACAGGGTCTGGAGTGGACCTCAAGCAAACTCCAACAGACCTACAGCTGAGGGTCTTGACTGTTAGAAGGAAAACTAACAAACAGAAAGGACACCTACACCAAAACCCCATCAGTACATCACCATCATCAAAGACCAAAGGCAGATAAAACCACAAAGATGGGGAAAAAGCTGTGCAGAAAAGCTGGAAATTCAAAAAATCAGAGTACATCTCCCACTCCAAAGGAATGCAGCCCATCGCCAGCAACAGAACAAAGCTGGATGGAGAATGACTTTGACGAGTTGAGAGAAGAAGGCTTCAGTCAATCAAACTTCTCAGAGCTAAAGGAGGAACTATGTAACCAGTGTAAAGAAACTAAAAACCTTGAAAAAAGAATGGATGAATGGATAACTAGAATAATCAATGCAGAGAAGACCTTAAAAGAACTGATAGAGATGAAAACCATAACACGAGAACTACGTGACAAATGCACAAGCTTCAGTAACCGACTTGATCAACTGGAAGAAAGAGTATCAGCGATTGAAGATCAAATGAATGAAATGAAGCGAGAAGAGAAGTGTAGAGAAAAAAGAGTAAAAAGAAATGAACAGTGCCTCCAAGAAGTATGGGATTATGTGAAAAGACCAAATCTACATC
The DNA here is from genome assembly GCF_003255815.1 of Theropithecus gelada. Taxonomy (NCBI): domain Eukaryota; kingdom Metazoa; phylum Chordata; class Mammalia; order Primates; family Cercopithecidae; genus Theropithecus; species Theropithecus gelada. The sequence continues at coordinate 84,745,391 of NC_037681.1, forward strand.
TGATTGGAGTGCCTGAAAGTGACAGGTAAAATGGAACCAAGTTGGAAAACACTCTGCAGAATATCATCCAGGAGAACTTCCCCAATCTAGTAAGGCAGGCCAACATTCAAATTCAGGAAATAAAGAGTATGTCACAAAGATACTCCTCAAGAAGAGCAACTCCAAGACACGTAATTGTCAGATTCACCAAAGTTGAAACGAAGGAAAAAATGTTAAGGGCAGCCAGAGAGAAAGGTCGGGTTACCCACAAAGGGAAGCCCATCACACTAACAGCAGATCTCTCGGCAGAAACTCTACAAGCCAAAAGAGAGTGGGGGCCAATATTCAACATTCTTAAAGAAAAGAATTTTCAACCCAGAATTTCATATCCAGACAAACTAAGTTTCATAAGTGAAGGAGAAATAAAATCCTTTACAGACAAGCAAATGCTTAGAGATTTTGTCACCACCAGGCCTGCCCTACAAGAGATCCTGAAGGAAGCACTAAACATGGAAAGGAACAACAGGTACCAGCCATTGCAAAAACATGTCAAAATGTAAAGTCCATCAATGCTAGGAAGAAACTGCATCAACTAGTGAGCAAAATAACCAGCTAATATCATAATGATAGGATCAAGTTCATACATAACAATATTAACCTTAAATGTAAATGGACTAAATGGTCCAATTCAAAGATATAGACTGGCAAATTGGACAGTCAAAACCCATCAGTTTGCTGTATTGAGGAGACCCATTTCACATGCAGAGACACACACAGGCTCAAAATAAAGGGATGGAGGAAGATCTACCAAGCAAATGGAAAACAAAAAAAAGCAGGGGTTGCAATCCTAGTCTCTGATAAAACAGACTTTAAACCATCAAAGATCAAAAGAGACAAAGAAGGCCATTACATAATAGTAAAGGGATCGATTCATCAGGAAGAACTAACTATCCTAAACATATATGCACCCAATACAGGAGCACCCAGATTCATAAAGAAAGTCCTTAGAGACAAAGAGACTTAGACTCCCATACAATAATAACGGGAGACTTTAACACCCCACTGTCAACATTAGACAGATCAACGAGACAGAAAGTTGACAAGAATATCCAGGAATTGAACTCATCTCTGCACCAAGTGGACCTAATAGACATCTACAGAACTCTCCACCCCAAATCAACAGAATATACATTCTTCTCAGCACCACATCGCACTTATTCCAAAATTGACCACATAGTTGGAAGTAAAGCACTCCTCAGCAAATGAAAAAGAACAGAAATTATAATAAACTGTCCCTCAGACCGCAGTGCAATCAAACTAGAACTCAGGACTAAGAAACTCAATCAAAACCGCTCAACTACATGGAAACTGAACAATCTGCTCCTGAATGACTACTGGGTACGTAACGAAATGAAGGCAGAAATAAAGATGTTTTTTGAAACCAATGAGAACAAAGATACAACATACCAGAATCTCTGGGACACATTTAAAGCAGTGAGTAGAGGGAAATTTATAGCACTAAAGGCCCACAAGAGAAAGCAGGAAAGATCTGAAATTGACACCCTAACATCACAATTAAAAGAACTAGAGAAGCAAGAGCAAACACATTCAAAAGCTAGCAGAAGGCAAGAAATAACTAAGATCAGAGCAGAACTGAAGGAGACAGACACAAAAAACCCTCCCAAAAATCAATGAATCCAGGAGCTGGGTTTTTGAAAAGATCAACAAAATTGATAGACCGCTAGCAAGACTAATAAAGAAGAAAAGAGAGAATAATCAAATAGACGCAATAAAAAAAATGATAAACGGGATATCACCACAGACCCCACAGAAATACAAACTACCATCAGAGAATACTATAAACACCTCTACGCAAATAAACTAGAAAACCTAGAAGAAATGGATAATTTCCTGGACACTTACACTCTCCCAAGACTAAACCAGGAAGAAGCTGAATCCCTGAATAGACCAACAGCAGGCTCTGAAATTGAGGCAATAATTAATAGCCTACAACGAAAAAAAGTCCAGGACCAGATGGATTCACAGCCGAATCCTACCAGAGGTACCAGAAGGAGTTGCTACCATTCCTTTTGAAACTATTCCAATCAATAGAAAAAGAGAGAATCCTCTCTAACTCATTTTACAAGGCCAAAATCATCCTGATACTAAAGCCTGGCAGAGACACAACAAAAAAAGAGAATTTTAGACCAATATCCCTCATGAACATCGATGCAAAAATCCTCAATAAAATACTGGCAAACTGAAGCCAGAAGCACATCAAAAAGCTTATCCACCATGATCAAGTGGGCTTCATCCCCGGGATGCAAGGCTCGTTCAACATATGCAAATCAATAAACGTAATCCACCACATAAACAGAACCAAAGACAAAAACCACATGATTATCTCAATAGATGTAGAAAAGGCCTTTGACAAAATTCAACAGCCTTTCATGCTAAAAACTCTCAATAAATTCGGTATTGATGGAATGTATCTCAAAATAATAAGAGCTATTTATGACAAACCCACAGTCAATATCATACTGAATGGGCAAAAAACTGGAAGCATTCCCTTTGAAAACTGGCACAAGACAGGGATGCCCTCTCTCACCACTCTTATTCAACATAGTGTTGGAAGTTCTGGCTAGGACAATCAGGCAAGAGAAAGAAATAAAGGGTATTCAGTTAGGAAAAGAAGAAGTCAAATTGTCCCTGTTTGCAGATGACATGATTGTATATTTACAAAACCCCATCGTCTCAGCCCCAAATCTCCTTAAGCTGATAAGCAACTTCAGCAAAGTCTCAGGATACAAAATCAATGTGCAAAAATCACAAGCATTCTTATACACCAATAACAAACAGAGAGCCAAATCATGAATGAACTCCCATTCACAGTAGCTTCAAAGAGAATAAAATACCTAGGAATCCAACTTACAAGGGATGTAAAGGACCTCTTCAAAGAGAACTACAAACCACTGCTCAGTGAAATAAAAGAGGACACAAACAAATGGAAGAACTTACCATGCTCATGGATAGGAAGAATCAATATCGTGAAAATGGCCATACTGCCCAAGGTAATTTATAGATTCAATGCCATCCCCATTAAGCTACCAATGACTTTCTTCACAGAATTAGAAAAAAGTGCTTTAAAGTTCATATGGAACCAAAAAAGACCCCGCATTGCCAAGACAATCCTAAGCCAAAAGAACAAAACTGGAGGCATCACGCTACCTGACTTCAAACTATACTACAAGGCTACAGTAACCAAAACAGCATGGTACTGGTACCAAAACAGAGATATAGACCAATGGAACAGAACAGAGCCCTCAGAAATGATACTACATATCTACAGCCATCTGATCTTTGACAAACCTGACAAAAACAAGAAATGGGGAAAGGATTCCCTATTTAATAAATGGTGCTGGGAAAATTGGCTAGCCATAAGTAGAAAGCTGAAACTGGATCCTTTCCTTACTCCTTATACGAAAATTAATTCACGATGGATTAGAGACTTAAATATTAGACCTAAAACCATAAAAACCCTAGAAGAAAACCTAGGTAATACCATTCAGGACATAGGCATGGGCAAGGACTTCATGTCTAAAACACCAAAAGCAACGGCAACAAAAGCCAAAATTGACAAATGGGATCTAATTAAACTAAAGAGCTTCTGCACAGCAAAAGAATCTACCATCAGAGTGAACAGGCAACCTACAGAATGGGAGAAAATTTTTGCAATCTACTCATCTGACAAAGGGCTAATATCCAGAACCTATAAAGAATTCAATCAAATTTACAAGAAAAAAACAACCCCATCAAAAAGTGGGCAAAGGATATGAACAGACACTTCTCGAAAGAATACATGCATACAGCCAACAGACACATGAAAAAATGCTCATCATCACTGGCCATCAGAGAAATGCAAATCAAAACCACAATGAGATACCATCTCACATCAGTTAGAATGGCAATCATTAAAAAATCAGGAAACAACAAGTGCTGGAGAGGATGTGGAGAAATAGGAACACTTTTACACTGTTGGTGGGGCTGTAAACTAGTTCAACCATTGTGGAAAACAGTGTGGCGATTCCTCAAGGATCCAGAACTAGAAATACCATTTGACCCAGTCATCCCATTACTGGGGATATACCCAAAGGATTATAAATCATGCTGCTATAAAGACACATGCACACGTATGTTTATTGCAGCACTATTCACAATAGCAAAGACTTGGAATCAACCCAAATGTCCATCAGTGACAGACTGGATTAAGAAAATGTGGCACATATACACCATGGAATACCATGCAGCCATAAAAAACGATGAGTTCGTGTCCTTTGTAGGGACATGGATGAAGCTGGAAACGATCATTCTCAGCAAACTATCGTAAGAACAGAAAACCAAATACCGCATGTTCTCACTCATAGGTGGGAACTGAACAATGAGATCACTTGGACACAGGAAGGGGATCATCACACACCGGGTCCTATTGTGGTGGTGGCGGGGGAGGGATAGCATTAGGAGATATACCTAATGTAAAGGACGAGTTAATGGGTGCAGCACACCAACATGGCACATGTATACATATGTAACAAATCTGCATGTTGTACACAGGTACCCTAGAACTTAAAGTATAAAAAAAAAAAGTGGACATTCTGATTTTATCAACATAGTGATTTTGTTGAAATGAAGACAATAAAAATAAATTTTATGAAACAAAAAAAAATAAAATATAAATGAAATATAAAAATACGGCCGGGCGCGGTGGCTCACGCCTGTAATCCCAGCACTTTGGGAGGCCGAGGCGGGCGGATCACGAGGTCAGGAGATCGAGACCATCCTGGCTAACACGGTGAAACCCCGTCTCTACTAAAGATGCAAAAAATTAGCCGGGCGAGGCGGCGGGCGCCTGTAGTCCCAGCTACTCGGGAGGCTGAGGCAGGAGAATGGTGGGAACCCGGGAGGCGGAGCTTGCAGTGAGCCGAGATCGCGCCACTGCACTCCAGCCTGGGCGACTAAGCGAGACTCTGTCTCAAAAAAAAAAAAAAAAAGAAATATAAAAATACAAAATTAGCCCGGCGTGGTGGCACATGCCTGTAATCCCAGCTACTCGGGAGGCTGAGGCAGGAGAATCACTTGAACCCGGGAGGCAGAGGTTGCAGTGAACCGAGATCATGCCACTGCACTCCAGCCTGGGCAATAGAGCGAGACTCCGTTTCAAAACAAAAACAGAAACAAAAACAAAAATAATGCAAAAGATAATCAACAGGTGCCAAAACTTAGATGACAGCATTACCTGACAAAGATTTAAAAGCAACTATGATAAAACTGAACAGTGGAAATTACTTGATCTGAACAATAGAGAGAAAATAGGAAAAACAAAATGAAACAAAAAACAAAGCCTTATGGACCTGTGAGACCATAGCAAAATCTAACTTGTGTGTCACTGGACACACATGTCAAAAAGAGAGAAGAAAGAGTCAAGCTGAAAAAGCACTCAAAGAGGCTGGGCGCAGTGGCTCACGCCTGTAATTCCAGCACTCTGGGAGCCTGAGGCGGGTGGATCACTTGAGGTCAGGAGTTCGAGACCAGCCTGGGCAACATGGTGAAACCCCGTCTTTACTAAAAATACAAAAATGAGCCAGGCGTCGTGGTGTGCCTTCTAGTCCCAGCTACTTGGAAGGTTAAAGGGGGAGTAATTGCTTGAACCTGGGAGAAGGAGGTTGCAGTGAGCCAAAACTGCGCCACTGTACTCCAGCCTGGGCGACAGAGTGAGACTCCGTCTCAAGAAAAAAAAAAAAGAAAAGAAAATATCCTGGAAGCAGAGAGAGAGAACACTGCATTTATAGGAGAAAAACAATTAGATTGACAGTGGAGTTCTCACCAGAAACCAGAGAACCCAGAAGATAGTGGCATAATATTTTTCAGGTGCTCACAAAAATGGAAGGGAAGTCAAGACATTCTCTGAAGAGGAAAAACTGAGAGAATTTGTTACCAGCAGACCCACTACAAAGAATGGCTAGAGGAAATTAACTAAACAGAAACTAAATAAAAGAACCTTAAAATTTCAGAGAAGACGTAAAAACATGGTAGCAAAAATATGAGTAAATACAATAAACTTTCCTTGTCTTGAATTTTCTAAATTTTGTCTGATGGTGAAAGTGAAAACTATAATACAGTTAGATGTGGTTCTAAATGTATGTAAAGGAAATAGTACAGAAAGGCTAAGGTGGGAAGAGCACTTGAGGTCAGGAGTTGAAGACCAGCCTGACCAACATGGTGAAACCCCATCTCCACTAAGAAGACAAAAATTAACAGGGCGTGGTGGTGTGTGCCTGTAGTCCCAGCTACTCAGGAGGCTGAGGCAGGAGGATCACTTGCACCTGGGAGGCAGAGGCTTCAGTGAGCCCAGATCGCACCACTGCACTCCAGCCTGGGTGACAGAACAAGACTCCATCTCAAAAAAAAAAAAAAATATATATATATATATATAAAAATTTGACACAAGTATGACAAACAAAAAACTAACACTTCTCATAAGCCAGAAAAATCACTACAATAAATAATCCCCAAAATATTATCATGTCTATTTCATCCTCAGTTGAATGGGATTAAGTATTTCCTGTATTTATTTCTCTCCCTAGTTCCTGATAGACCTGTTACAAAGGTTTCACAGCAAAACTCCTACTAGCTAGCCCATAAAAGTCTCCTCATTTTATACCTCCACCAACAGGTTTCATAGGAATCTCAGGAATGAAAAAGGTCTACTTGTCTTTTTCTACAGTACAGTGAAATACAGCCTGTGCAGTGGTACTTCTGGTGAGAAGGCAACAGGGAATGTATGTAGCCCAATGAATAAGAGTATGTCAAAGGAAAAGTCAATGAATAAAACAAATCATTCTGACCCCTACTAATCCCTTGGAAATGACATACACATTTAGACCAGTCATCCACACTAACACACAACTTCTGTCATCAATAAATTCAAAAAATTAAATTATTTTAAAAAAATGCTTCAGAAATATTTTAAGAACATTTCCATCATTCGAATACACTAAAAACACCTCTCGTCTCCCTAGATATCTTTGCTTTTGCTGAAGAGATTTTAATTCATCACAGTATTTAAAAGGTTACAGACACCAGTATATTGCTATTTCACCATAACTGTGATACATTTGAGTTGTGAGGCAATCAAATTCCTTATTTAGAAAGATAAACTTATGCTAACTAAAACCTTCAATGTAAAAACTGAAGTTTCAAGAACAATTACATCAACCAAAGAATAATTTTGGTCCATATAATAAGATCTTCCGACATACATGAAATCATACTTTAGTATATAAACATGTATTCATGCCCTCTCATTTCCCCTCTAAGAAGCATTTCATTTTAAAAAGTTATACAGAAGCTTAACTAGAGGCATTAGCTGTACTTTTTCTGTTTAGACAATTAAGGAACTGCCATCAAACATGAAACCAATGCTTTGACACATTTCTGACCAAGAACAGCAATAATTAAAAATTTAATAACCATTAAATTTAAATTAATTTCAAATTAAATTTTAATAACGTTGCTTTGTTTTGATTTGAATTCCTATTTAGAGTTACTATTTAAAGGATATGATGGTTTTCTATTTATAGTAGCAAAAATTTCCTTTAAAATAAGCTTACTTATTTAAAGGAGTCAATTTAAATTGTATTAAATAGAATTAGTTAAGTGCACAGATACGGCAAACATCTGAAAGTGTAAATGCCTGTATTTGGCTGACATTAGTATATCGCATGGCTAGCAAGTATTAGCCTGTGTTCTAGTTCTTGCTGTCTTTGAACAAAGCAATCTGTTTCCTCATCTCTGAAAACGAAGGGACTAAAGTAGAATAAAGTGAATTTGGGAGCTGGAAAAAATATAAGCAACCATCTGGTCCTGACATAAGAATTTACAAGTAACGTGCATAACACTATAGATTTAGTTTTATTGCCTCTATAGCAAAAGGAACAATTTTTTTTGCTTAGACAAGAAACTAAAAAACAAGAGGAGGGCTGGCATGGCACCCTCCATATACTTTCTAGAGCCCTTGGTCAAATTAGCCAAGAAAAGCAATGTATTTCCAATCAGACACACTCTTACTCTGCTTAGATCCGTTAGAAGGTCTTATCTGGGGTTATTTTCTCAGTGACATCGAAGTTTCAATCACAGGAACACATTCAATCTTGGCTTCTACTTCTGTATTTGATAATCTGAAACCCAAAATAAAACACTTTTGTAGTACCAGTTATTTATATACATAAATGACCCAAGATAAAGTTTTTAAAATTTAAAAATGGCATATAATCAATCAATATACAACTGGCATTATTAAACTGCAAATAAAATCTGCTATGACAGCTTGGAACCCTTTTTTTTAACGTGTTCTCTGAAGAAAGATTCATGATCTTCCCAAAGGTTTATAGTCTTTAACAAAGTCCAGTACACCTAGACAGTGCTTTCCTACTCACTCTCTTTATATATTCTCTCTATATTTTAAAATCTGAATAAAAGAATTCTTCAAAATGAATTCCTAGGCTGGGCATGGTGGCTCATGCCCGTAATCCCAGCACTTTAGGAGGCCAAGGTGAGAGGATCACTTGAAGCCAGGAGTTCGAGTCTCTACAAAAGAAAAAAAAAGTAAAAACAGAAAAAATTAGCGAAATGTAATGGCATGCACCTATAGCCCCAGCTACTCAGAAAGCTGAAGTGGGAGGATCACTTGTGCCCAGGAGTTTGAGGCTGCGGCGAGCTCTGATCCTACAGCCTGGGTGATGGAGAGAAACTCTGTCTCAAAAAAAAAAAAAAAAAAAAAAAAATCCTGAAGTCATGTACTTGAGAACTTTAAATGAGTATGTAGATAAAAAACATCCAAATGTTTCAATTACTGGCTCCATTTGTTGGTCTTCAATTAAGTTAGTTTGACCTCATATATTCAGCCCTATTCCAATGTTATCTAGCACCAAGAACATGAAATAGCACCATTAATTCTACTCAAGACTAGAAGAAATGCTAGAAAAAATCTTCCTAATAAAACTGTCTTCTATTTTGTCTATTACTTTAAAACTCTGCTTGATACTTGAAAGCATGTTGCTCTCACTAGCAGAAACTAAACTTCCAGAGTTAAAAAATTTTTTTAAATAAATATATTCTGGAATAGTGTTATTTTCTTTGTGGGTGGGGAGAACATGAAAAATAAGTCATAAAATATATATTTATTAGGAATAGTATTATTAATTTGACTGTTAAACATTCTACTCATTTCTTCTTTAAGGGCCAGTGAAATACAATTATTTTCATATCAAGTTTTCCCAAAGGAAAGACTTTCTATAATATCTTGCACTTTCACCCATAAGAAGAAAAACTGAGAAATCAATCTTTGTCCCTCAACATAACAAATGTTTTCTTTCATTATTTACATCACACACAGCCTTCTGCTTACTACCTACTGAACACAAGTAAAAAATTCCTGCCCTAAAAAAAAAAAAAAAAAAAAAAGCAAAACAAATACTAAGCAAGGGACAAAACAAATCTTATGCAGATTGTTTACACAATCTTCTGAGCACTTCTATTTTGGTGGGCAAGTGGGTAGGCATAATGGGGTACTGAGAAAAAAAGGAAAGGAAAATGTTTTAAAACATGAAAATGTTATAACATTTCTTTATGATGAAAAACAATGTGGACTGCATATATTATCTCAGATAAAACAGATTTCCATCTATACTAGAGTTTCCTTGTGGCTGATTTCAAAAACATGACTCAAACAGAAAGAACTGCTTTAGTATGTTTGCGGTGGAACCATTTTATGAAACCAATTCAGCTGATGACTGGAGTTTAATTCACAGCAGTTTCTTGATAAGAGTGAAAATTTAATCACCTTCTTCCTTCTTTTGCAACCAGCAGGAGTAACACACAGCATTTTTACATAAAAGGAAAAATAATGGTGTGCAGTAGTAGTTGGAGGTTACTACTTTCTGCTAGTGTCTTTTAGCTTCTCAACACAGCGGTGGAGGAAGTGAAGTCTATGTTCCCCTTCCCAAGATACAGGACACCACCTGTGCAAATTCCCAGCCTCCTCTCTTAGAGAAGCCAAATAACATGCTGATAGTCTATCACCTACAGGGATAACTTATTTTCATCCGGATGGAAAAGCAATTAACATCTTTCCTAGGGACAGTATGTGTTCCTTTAAACTGGGGTTTCTCAACTTAGGCTTTACTGACATTTTTATATTGTGGGGTACTGGCCTGTGCACTGTAGGGGGTTCAGCAGTATCTCTGGCCTTTCTGTTCTACCTAGACGCCGGCAGAACATTCTAGTTGTGACTTTAAAAATGCCTCAACTTCCTATCTCCCCACTACTCACTCCTCCACCTTATGAGAACCACTGCTCCAATCTTGAAGACAACATACTTTGTTCTTGGGATAGAAATTTCCCCTTTTTCTGGCATACTCCTTGGCACATAGTAAGGTACTTAATGTTTGCTTACTAACATTATACTGATACTGATAATAAAAGGTTATTTATACTAAGACTTGTGTTTGTAAAGGCCATGGCTTTGAAGGTGGGTGTAGTTTCAGTATTTTACTAGAATTTATAAGGGGCTGAGAGTGAGAATGAGAATCTTGCCTTGATGGCAATTAATTATTAATGTTTCCATGCATTTAAAATATTTTAATACTGTGGCTACCTCTCTCAAATGGTTGAAGAAAGCGACTAGAGCTGGAGTGGCCAAGGAAGTAGCTATAAGGCTAGTGCTGGGTAGCCTGCTGTTTAGAGAAAGGCAAATATTTGGAGGCTAGATAAGTAACTTCTGGACTAAGAGACCCATATTTAGAAAAATTAAAAGCAGGTTTTGGAAAGCATGGGAGAATTCTTTTAGGTCAAAAGAGGGTGTCAATTTGAATCAACCCTGGGGTAAGGTCTATCTTGCACTTGCATAGAATGGTAATTAGCAAAATGCTTTCACAAAATATTATTTTATTTGACCCTCATAATAACCCTGTGAATTGGGTAGGAAAGCCTTAACTCTATTTTCCAGATAAGGGAACTGAGTAGGTCAGAAAAGCCAAGTGACTGTTTGAAGGTCAAAGAATTCTGGCAGAGCTAGGACTGAGATCCACATGTTAACTCAACATACATTAACCCATTTAATTTCTATTACAACTATAAAGTACAATCATTTGTCCCCATTTTATAAATGGAGAAACTGAAGCTACCAGAGATAAAGTGGTCCAGGTTTTCTGATGTCATTACTCCACACCCCAGACAAGGTAGAATGGGGCTAATTCCTAAACAGACTAAAAGACCCTATTATAGAACCATTTAGAGGACTTGAACGTATTCACGTGTAAAGTAAACCCTAAAAAAGTTATACTTCAGCATAGATTAGTAACAACTATTCAACTATGACTCGTGCTTTTTGAGACTATTTGAACCTTTGTCACTTCCTCAATGCTCACTGTACTTGTCAACCATTTCCTGGTAGTGGCCAACAACAAATATTTCAGTAAATAAAGTGGACTTTGTGTGCTTATTTTAAAAATGAGGACAGAAAGGAACCACCCAAGGGGGGAAAATCAGGGTATTTCACAAACGTAAATTCCTGGTACCACCAGGAAGAAAAACATACACATTAGAAGTGAGTCCAGACAGCTTAGGAACAGACAGGGTCAAGTGCTCCCTGATTGTGGAAGGAGAGCTGTTTACATCGACTTGCAACCTTACCCACAAATAATCACTTAATTCCCCACACCTAGAAAATATATTTTTAAAGACACAACTAAGAACCCAAACAGTTTTATTGTCTCTGCCCATTCTTAGCTTGTATTCAACAATTTTAGATTACCAAAGTTCCTAAAATGATAAAATGCTCCTCAGAAAGCAAGATTAGAAAGTCCTCTAGGTTTAACCATTAAAGTCGCAAATAAAATTCTGCAAAAAGCAGCAAATTCAGTGGGATTTGACAGTTATTTGGAACAAAAACATGGGATAAAAGGATATTCGGGAGAAATCCTATCATTTTCTAAAGTCAGCATCCCACACTGGTAGTCCCTTTTCATAACGGCAAACACTGAATTCTGTCTCTGCGCCAAGCACTGTTCTAAGCACTTTACATGTATTAAGTGATTTAATCTCTGGGACAACCTTATGAGATAGGAACTATTATAACCCACATTTTACAGATAACAAAACTAAGGTTACAAATCAGCACTCTGGAATTGCTGAAACAATTGAGTTTTAAAGTACAGGCACATCTGGTTTTATCGCACTTTGCTTTATTTTATTGTGTTTCACAGATACTGTGTTTTTTACAAATTCAAAGTTTGTGGCAACCCTGCATGGGCAAGACTATTGGTGCCAATTTTCTGACAGCATGTGCTCACTTCATGTCTGTGTCACATTCTGGTAATTCTCACAGTATTTCAAACTTTTTTCATTATTATTATTATTATTATTATTATTGTATCTGTTATGGTGGTCTGTGATCAGTGATCTTTGATGTTACTGTTGTAACTGGGGGTGTCCTGAATTGTGTCCATATAAGGTGGTAAACTTAATTGATAAATGCTGAGTGGGTTCTGACTGCTCTACTTTCTCCCATCTTGCTCACTCTCCTTAAACCTCCCTATTTCCTGAGACACAATATTGAAATTATGCCAATTTAATAATCCTACAGTGGCCTCTAACTGTTTAAGTGAAAGGAAGAGTTGCAAGTCTCTCTCCTTAAATCAAAAGCTAGAAATGATGCTTACTGAGGAAGGCACATTGAAAGTTGAGACAGGCTGAAAGCTAGGCCTCTTCTGCCAGTTAGCCAAGCTGTGAATGCAAAGGAAAAGTTCTTGAAGGAAATTAAAAGTGCTACTTCAGTGAACACATGAACGATAAGAAAATGAAACAGCCTTATAACTGATACGGGGAAAGTCTGAGTGGTCTGGATAGAAGATCAAACCAGCCACAACATTCCCTTAAGCCAAAGCTTAATCCAGTGCAAGGCCCTAACTCTCTTCCATTCTATGAAGGCTGAGAGAGGTGAGAAAGCTGCAGAAGAAGAGATGAAGCTAGCAAAGGTTGGTTCATGAAGTTTAAGGAAAGAAGTCACATCTCCACAACACAAAAGTGCAAGGTGAAGGAGCAAGTGCTGATGGAGAAGCTGAAGCAAGTTATCCAGAAGATCTACTAGCTAAGGTCATTGATGAAGATGGCTACACTAAATAAGATATTTTCAATGTTGACAAAATAGCCTTCCTTCTATTGAAGAAGACGCCATCTAGGATGGCAGACAGCATTTCATAGCTAGAGAGAAGTCAATTCCTGGTTTCAAACTTCCAAAGGACAGGCTGACTCTCTTGTTATGAGTTAATGTAGCTGGTGACTTTAAGTTGAAGCCAATGCTTATTTACCATTCTGAAAGTCCTAGGTCCCTAAGAATGATGCTAAATCTACTCTGCCTGTCCTCTATAAAGGAAACAACAAAACCTGGAAGACAGCACATCTGTTTACAACATGGTTTACTAAATATTTTAAGCCCACTGTTGAGAACTACTGCTCCGGAGAACATTCCTTTTAAAATACTACTGCTCACTGACAATGCACCTAGTCATCCAAAAACTCTAATGGAAATGTACAAGGAGATGAATGCTTCCTTATATGGAATCTATTCCTGATGAAGATGCTGTGAACAATTTTGAAATGACAGCAAAGGATTTAGAATATTACATAAACTTAGTTGATAAAGCAGTAGCAGAGTTTGAGAGGATTGATTCCAATTTTGAAAGAAGTTCTACTGTGGGTAAAATGCTATGAAACAGCATTGCATGCTACAGAGAATCTTTTGTGAAAGGAAGAAATCAATGTGGGAAACTTCATTGTTGTCTTATTTTAAGAAACTGCCATGGGCATCCCAACTTTTGGCAACCACCACCCTGATCAGTTGGCAGCCAGCAAAGATCACAATTTGCTGAAAGCTCAGATGATTGTCAAGCTTTTTTTTTTTTAAGCAATCAAGTATTTTTAATTAAGGTATGTACTTTTTTTTTTTTTTTGAGACAGAATCTTGCTCTGTTGCCCAGGCTGGAGTGCAGTCAGCCTTCTTCCAACTTAAAGGTGTGAGAATTCCATGTTGTACTGGCCCTCCCAAGTCATAGTGCTTGCCAGGTCTCATGTCCTTTTTCTGATGTGAAACTGTCAGGGACAGTTGGTACTACACAAGTGTGACCACTCACTGGACTGAGTGATACCTAACCAAAGTGACCTAGCTACGCACTGGCAAGAATTTGGCAGAACAATACTTTACGGTGTTTTCTTAAAAATAAAAACAAAAAACACTTGTGACATATAAATGGCAATTTTACTACTGAATGCTCCTGGTGGTTTTATTAGAAAACACTTTATATATGCAATCATATTACAGCTTCTGAGTTAATACTATATATCAAAATCTTTAAGAATATTTGAACTTATTTCAGTTCTGCCACCTACCCACATCAATCGTACTCTTAAGAGTTTATGAAGGGAAAAGGAATGAGGGCTTGGAGGAGGAAGAATAAAGAACAAGCAGCAGCCATAGGTAATTTTGACACATTTCATTTAAAAAGCTTTAAGAAAAATATAAATCTTGAAAAGCCAGAAAGTCATTTTATTGAATTATCACTAATTATTTCATTATGATTGTTTTCTTTAAACTAGAAGAGACACTCATGAAGGACTAAGCCATGACTGTACTTAGGGCCAACTGAGAACTTGGGCCCTTGACAGTCAGGAGGGTCCTTCACAAATTCTCAGATTTACAAACCAGCTCTGTAGCACATGATTTTCTCATCCTATAAAATGAGGACAACGCTTCCCAAACCTCATAGGATTTGTTGTGAGGACTGAATGAAATTCAGTTTGCTTCACTCACTAAATACACTCTTTTTTTTTCTCTTTTTTAATAAACCAACCTCATAGCACAGGACTCAACTTGTGCCTCAGCAAAATTTCAAATGACTACAAGTCAAAGACTTTTGGGTATCTTAAAGCTATTCTCAAAAAAAAAAAAAAAAAAAAAAATCAAGCATTTATTAAATACCTACTACGTATTTAGTTGGGCATACGAAGTTGGTCTTAATAAATACTTGGTTGATTTATGGTGATGCTGCCCCATCACTTAATATTTAATTATTTTCTTAGAGATTCATATTTCTCAGTATCTTAAAAAAATGTTTATAATCTGTTCTTTGTAGATAACTTTTGATACCATGCAGAAAGTTCTATTTTTTTTAACCACTCTTAATATATAATAGACCTGGAAATATAATCAAAGACCTCAAAAAACATTACACTTAGTTTCAAGGTTGAATGCTGTATGAACATTTGATTCTCCATGGGGGGGAACTACATCTAAATCAAACATCTAAATAGAGCATATATTCTCTGCTCTTTTAGAGAAGCTAACTTTAAGTCTTAGTTTCGAAATTCCATTATAAGCTTCATTCAAAAGGAATGAAAACAGAAAAATGTAGTTGAAAAATCAAATTACAAGTAAGTCTCTAATACTGTAGTAAAGTCGACTACTAAGAGAGAGAAATCGTTATTAAAAGATGACAATTATTACTACTCTAACGAACAAAAGTTTCATCTTACGAGAGTTCTAATTTTCTCTTTGGGTCATGAAAAGTTTTCAAAAGTAGCATCTAATCTTTCCTTAACCAAATCACAATGTTTTCCCAATAATTTTTTTTTGGGACGGAGTGTCGCTCTGTCGCCCAGGCTGGAGTGGAGGGCATGATCTCGGCTCACTGCAACCTCTGCCTCCAGGATTCAAGCAATTCTCCTGCCTCAGCCTCCTGAGTAGCTGGGTCTACAGATGCGTGCCACCACGCCCAGCTAATTTTTTGTATTTTTAATACAGAAGGGGTTTCACTGTGTTAGCCAGGATGGTCTCGATCTCCTGACCTCGTGATCTGCCTACCTTGGCCTCCCGAAGTGCTGGGATTACAGGTATGAGCCACCGTGCCCAGCCCCTTTGTTTATTTAAACAGAGTGAATATTTTAAATCACTCAACATGGTATTCCTATTTAGCCCTTTTCATTAGCAAAACAATAAATACATACAGCTGGGATATTTCTATGAATTCCCTCTTTATCCACTCTTGATTACTGTTATGCTAGCACATTAAAAATACCCCAATTAGGTAAATTATTATGATCAACTTTCTTTCCAAAATTACAACTTTTCTCTTGTCACTAACTTAACATCCATTTTATACCTACACAAGAGAATGAATACTGCCTCCTCATAAACAGATTAGAAAATTGGATCCAAAACAATCATACATTACTGAGCAGCATGTCTGTATTCTAGAAATCAGATTAAGCTTTTCATGAATTTCCTATAGAAAGAAAAACATTTTCAATTACACTTTTTCTTCTGGTGAAAATAAAATGTTTCAAAAAAGAACACTGCTGGGAAACTAATTATTCATTTTTTAGCGGAAAGAGTCCCCCTCATCAATCATTAGACCTAAAATTATTAAATCCCTTCCAACCATATCAGAGGAAGAACAAACAGAATATTCAGGTAGAAACATTACTTAAAATCTCTATAAAGCATGACTGTCAATATTTTTAACAAATTCTTCATAATTTTTCCCACCTTATAATATTTAAATATTAAATTGTAGTTGTCCTAAAGGTCTAGATCTCTTTTTTAGAAGATCTTGGGAAAAGATTTATGGCTGAAAAACTATGTTTCTGAATAAGTTGTCCACAGCTAATTAAAGTACAATGACAGCATCACCATTCTGGCTACAAAACAACATAATTCTCAAATTTGTAACAATGAACAACATTAAGTTCTAAAACATGTTTTGTTTTTTTTTTTAACCCTAAGTACTGTAGCTTGGATTGCAAAAATATTAAAAACGAACAGCTTTCAGTTCTCTGTTGACCAATAATCAACAGGCAATAGACACCTGTAGTGATATTTCTTAAGCTTTCTTTAAGACTGATGAGAGATGAGATTCATAGTGTAAATATTCTCTAAGAACACAAAAGCCTTAGAGCTTGAGATTTACTTAACTCCTTCCCTAAGATGGAAGGAAATTTAATCCATACAACATACTTCCTAAAACTGAATATGAAAAAATAAATGTGAAAAGTTAAATAGAAAAGATCTGATGAATTATGCTTCAAATCATTCCTTTTGCAAGCTTACTTTTAACCTGAAGCATTGACAAGGTGACACTTAAAATGAAGCCACAGAACACTTATCTCTATTTCATCGTTATCACCACACGCTATAAAGACAACCTTCTCACGGAAAAATAAAATCCAGATAGCATTAAAGCATCTGCCAGTTACAGTTGGAACCACACACTGAATAGCTGGCTGTCTGCTCACGGTTTTTTCACTTAAGCACCTCATAATGTGTGTGAGTGGGCCTATGTTATGCAAAATAGGTAAACACTACAAAATTCTAGATTCCACTGACCGAAGTGACAATTCACTTCTCCCTCACCTCCTCCCTAAGGAAGTCTGTGCCCCAAAAGGGAAGAAATGGAAGAGGAAGCACAGAGCAATTTTTAACACAGGCTTAATATCAAGTTATAGAGTAAGGTACTTCCAGAAAGAGTATTGATATTCCATTTCTTAAGAAGCAGCCTGAATTAACTATATATTCTATAAATGTCAGAAGTATAACTATAATATTGAAGCGCCTTTTCATATTAGTAAACCTATTTTTACAGATTTAGTATAGTACTCAATTCGTTAAGCGACACTACATTTAAAAAAACACAAAAATCAATACAATTCAGATGTAAAGAAGGTAGCCCCTTTAGCACTATTCAGTGAAACTGATTTTTGTGGTCTGGTTATAAAATACTATATTATCTCAGGCATAAAAACAGGTGAACATTCAATCACATTTTCAATGGATCACACTTGTTTATTTCCAGCTTTATTCTTTACAACTTTAAAATAAATTAGATACATTTGACGCTTATGAATATGGAGAAACTACAGCAGTACCCAGAGGTAAGCTGGGATTGGACAAGCTTAATCAAATTGCTATGGAAAGCACCAACTTACTGACATGTGCTGTTCTCAGATTATCCCACTTGTAAATTCCATTCTAGAAAGTACTGCCTGCCACTCCAAATTTCCCCACATGCTGTCTCAGGAAAAGAACTGTGTTTTCTTATGGTGAATGGTTACACACAGAGCTTGTCTAATCCTCCAAATAGTCAAAGGCGAACCTGATTAATTACATTTAGGATTATTTAAAAGAATACTAAAATTAAGTCACAATAGTAAATGCTTTTCATACTTGTTCAATAATTTGCCCATGCAAATCACTGATAATCTCCACTCATTAAAGTTCAACTTGAGTCTAGATGCTTGACATTCTTTTATTAAAGTTCTTTAGCAGCCCTCAAGTGTTCAACCCTTTTGTAAAAAGTTACTAGTTATTACAGCAGAGCCCTAAAATTAGTATTGATACCCACAGTTCTGAGCCACCTAAGTAAATGGCTATCTAGACAATTTTAGCCTTAATTCAATTATGCTATACTGAATAATACATTGCTAATAAAACCTGACTGGAGACTCAGTAAGTGTCCTTGGTGACCTTAATTGGAATCATTCAAAGTCCCACCTATAAATACATTGATCTTTTTTTAAAAAAGTAGTATAAAAATACTTTTGGTGGCCCTAAGTTTATCTGCAAAGCCTTCTTACAATGTGTCCACAGGACAACAGTTCTGTTTCACAGTAGGGCTATCATTTTTAAGAGAACATCACTATAACAGTATGTAGTAACTTAATGCCTTGGCACAAAATGAACCACCCTCTATCACACAGCTACAAGTTTACTTCTGTTGCTTCCCAGCATTCTGTAGCTGTCACATCCCCTGAAGCAGTTCTGTAAATCTGTTTAATGTTTCGTTTGCTCCTTGTGCTGGCAGCAGGCCCACTTAGGTTACAGCGAAATAAATCTGCACAGATAGGCTGCTTATATCCATTGTTGATACCTGTTCAGTCCAGGAAACTGCAAAAATGATCGGGGCATATTCTAGGGTTTGTTATTTGATGATCCTGCCTTGTCATGTGATTCTGGGCTGATGAGATTGCTCAAGAAGCCGGACATGACAAACTTTATACTCATACTAAATAGAATGTAGTTGCAGCTGACTCTCAATGCCTTATACTTGATTCCATAACAAAACCTGAGGTCCTGTCATTCTTTGAACCAACATACCAACTCTCTTAACTTTGGAAGCATATGTCCTGTTTAACCCTAGGGAAACCAAGATATCAATAGTTCTTATATCATCATTACTATCTTGATGATTAAAAACAGAGCACTGAGAGTATAAAAATTCCTTATGTCTTTAAAGATCTGTGTTTATATCAAATAATCTCTTGAGGAAATATATTTTTTTCTTAAAAAGTTCTAAGAAGACATTAAAGATAAAATCTCCATATTTTCTAAGCATCATAATGAGCTGGCCAGGTGCCGTGGCCCACGCCTGTAATCCCAGCACTTTGGAAGGCCAAGGCGGGTGGATCACCTGAGGTCAGGAGTTCGAGACCAGCCTGGCCAACATGGAGAAACCCTGTCTCTACTAAAAATACAAAATTAGCCAGGCATGGTGGCGCATGCCTGTAATCCCAGCTACTCAGGAGGCTAAAGCAGAATAGCTTGAACCTGGGAGGCGGAGGTTGTGGTGAGCCGAGATCGCGCCATGGCACTCCAGCCTGGGCAATAAGAGCAAAACTCTATCTCAAAAAAAAAAAAAAAAAAAAAATAAAGAGTATATAATGAGCTACTTTTATAATGGAATAAATAATCAAAGAAAAAAGGGTTAGAATTTCCAAACTTTTCTTTTCAAAATTACATTGTTTTAAAAGAGAACTTTCTTTTTACTTCTCATATACGCTTTATTTACAATGATGTTTAATTAATAACATCATGGGGACCAATTGATACAAAAACAAAACATAACCAAAACCTGAAGTAGTGTTCTTGGTTGGAATCAAAGTTACCAAACTTTGGCAAATGAACCTGAATCTCAATGACCTTTCCCCTACTCTTCCACATCCTGCTTGGCTTACAAAAGTTTTAAACTTCCTTATTTTCCTCTACAATGTCTGAACCTCTAGCAATTATCTCAGTTGAGCTCAAGAAAATGATAAACTTTGGTACTCTGAAACTTAAAAAAAAAAAACTCCAGAAAAAAAACCGAACAAAACAAAGTGTACTTACCTCACAATTTCTAGGCCTTTTCAGAGGTTTCTTTTCTTACTAGGTTTGCTTCACCCGGAGATAAAATGACCTCTGAGAACGTCCTTCTTCTTTAATGATCTCTCAATACTTCCAAGAAGGCAATCAAGGACTCATTCCTCACAGTCCCTTTACCTCTAGCCACACCCTCAGCAGGTGCATAAATTATTTCTTCCTTTAGTTCCACTCCACAGGTGACTCTTAGGTCACGTTCCTCCACCCCACAGTGCAAATTCACGCAGATGGCATTTGCTATTCTACAGTACATTTGTACTGAATATCGACACATGCCCAGTTTTTTACTTGTCAAATCCATCTAACTCCAATCCTTTCGCGAAAACGTACATTAGGCCTAAGATTTTTCAACAAGGTTTAAGAATAATCACGGTGTGACTGCATTATATAATTACATTTTAAAGCTGGAAAGAACCTTAAAGAATATACTGTGCAAGTTGTTCAGTTTTCCTTCCAATTTCATTTTATAATAGATGAGAAAAATCTGTATTCAGAGAGGGTAAGTTATTTAATGACAGTCATAGGGCTAAGTAGTGCAGCTAGCTAACTGATCTTGGGACTCCTATGTTAGAGTCTGTTTCATTAATTTTGGAGGCAATAACACAAGCACTAAAGAACAGAGCAGTCAGCCAATAAGTAACTCCTACCTTGTACTGTGTATTATTACAGGAGATGGCCAACTGTTCAACTTTAGCTCCACTCTTTTCTATATGTTGTTATAACTGTATACCACAAAGAAAAAGCCGAAAATTAGATACAAATTTAATGACAGGCATACCATGAAGATTTGTTTCTTTTTGCTCACCAGATAGAGCACTGCCTCCCTAAATTGGCTGTTCATATTCTGGCTTTGTGGGCTTTGTTTACCTGGCAGTCTCCTTAAACAAACAAAAGAAAACTAGGTATCAAAAGTATTGCCATAGGTAACCCACATAATGAGAAAAATTATTTGCAAATCATGTATCTGATAAGGTACTTATATCTAGAATATCTAAAGAGGTCTCATAACTCAATAAAATATAAATGAAATTAAAAATTGGTAAAGGATCCACTTATTTCTCCAAAGAAGATATACAAATAGCCAATATGTACATAAAAAGATGCTCATTAGCCATTAGGGAAATACAAATCAAACCCACAATGACCACTTCAAACCCATGGCTATTATCAAAAGGTCAGATAATGACAAATATTGGTAAGGATGTGGAAAAGCTGGAGTCCTCAATCATGGCTAGTGGGAAAGTAAAATGGTGTAGTTACTTTGGAAAGCAGTCTGGCAGTTCCTCTAGATTAAACATTAAGTTATCATGTGACTCAGGAATTCAATTCCTAGGTATATACCCAGGAGAAATGAAGACCTATGGCCACACACAGACTGTGCATTAATGTTCATAGCAGCATTATTCATAATAGCCCCAAAGTAGAAACAACCCAAATGTCCATCAATGGTTGGATAAACAAAATGTAGTATATCCATACAATGGAATATTATTTTGCAATAAAAGGGAATGAACTACTGATATATACTACAACATGGATGAATCTGGAAAACATTCTGCTAAGTCAAAGAAGTCAGTCACAAAGGATCACATATTGTATAATTCCATTTATATGAAATGTGCAGAACAGGCAAATCCAGAGACAGAAAGAAAGTAGATTAGTGGTTGCCTGGGAGGGGAAAGGAAGGGGACAGAATAGGAAATTGGGGTATGATAGCTAAAGATTATGAGATTTGTTTTTCGGATGATGAAAAATGTTCTAAAATTAATTGTGCTGCACAACTCTAAGACTATACTAAAAACCACTAAAGTGTACCCTTTAAGTGTTTACATAAATGGTATGAAAATTATACCTCAATAAAGTGGTTACAAGAAATAAGCAAATAAAGCTCTAGCACATTAAAAACAAAACCCTGCTATAGACTCAAGGTTCACTGGATGCTAGCACATACCTCTGAAATTCAAATATATTCCTGATCTTATGCAACTTTATAACCTACACAAATTTTAAAAATTCTAAATACTGTTAACTCCTACTTCTTGGCCAGAGAAACTGAGGGAAACTAATCATTTGAACATTCTACAAGATAAGTTTTCACAAGCAAAACTGAAAACTTTCCCAAATGAACTGCTTTTTGTACCAGAAATTATGAAACTGACACTTAGGTTTGGAATTTTAAATCTCATAATTTGTTCCAGATTAGCTTTAATCATAAACATGTGCTTTTTTGTTTATGTTTTTGCTGATAATCTCGCATCATGTTCAATGAGTGTTCTCTCTGACATCAACCACCAACTCTCCAATTCTGACACCGACTGGGCATCCAACAAATCAACTCAATTCTGACATTATTATCTACCTGGAGTTAGCGTCAGATCTCACAAGTTAAAGGGCGCATGCCACAAGACTCCCCTAAGTTCAGATGGCAATCAAAAGTCCCAAAAACCTGACTTCTAACCAACTAGCTATAAATTGAGGGTTCCCACAACCCCCTCCTCAGGTTCCATAATTTACTGGTACAGCTCACAGAAGAACAAGAAAACACTTCTTTTATGTTTACTGGTTTATTACAAAGAATGCAACCCAGGAACAGCCAAATGGAAGAGATGCACAGGGCAAGGGCAAGGTATGTGGGGGGGAGGGTGGGTAGGGTAGGGAAGTGAAGCTTCCATGCCCTCTCCAGGAATGCCACCCTCCCAGCAACTTGATGTGTTCACCAATCGAAAAACTCAATCTCCAGGCCTCTGTCCCTTTCCCAGAGGTCACTGGGTGAGGACAAAAGTCCCAACCCTCTTAATTTCTTGGTCCTTCTGGTGACCAGCCCCATCCTGAGGCCATCTCAGGGCCCCATCCTAAGTTACCTTTCTATTATGATCAGAAAGGGGGTTGTTATAAATAATAAAAGACATCCTATCACTCAAAAAATTCTAAGCGTTATAGGAACTCTGTGCCAGGAACACCACGTGGCAGAAAGACCAAACAGAGTTTTGTATCATACCACAGCAACAGCATCAAAGAAAGTTGAATATTCAAACGCATTGCTCAATATAATCCCATGACCAATATAGTTTCACTTGATTCCTCTGAGGACAAAGACATTACCAAACCAACAGATCTGGTATTTAATCCAATGACTGGCATTTAATGTAAATACCTAATGTTTTAATTAATTACCTAGCCTGTCCCTCTAGCTAGCTAACAGTCCTATTTGGTTAAATAGCTAAAAGTCAACATTTTCTAATAACTAATATGTCTAGGTTACCAGACGATGATGTCCCTCCACCATAGAAGTACCTAGGTTAGTACAGGTTGAACAACCCTAATCTGAAACTGCAAAATGCTCCAAAATCTGAAATTTCTGAGCAAACATGACATCATAAGTGGAAAATTCCACATGTAAGTACTTAACACAAACTTTCACGTACAAAATTAATAAAAATTTGTATAAAACTGTCTTCAAGCTATTTATATAAGGTATATATGAAACATAAATGAATTTTATGGGTCTCATCCCCAAGATATCTCATAATATATATGCAAATATTCCAAAATCCAAAACACTTCTGGTCCCAAGGATCTGGTTAAGGGATATTAAACCTATACTCTCCATAAAATGCTCATTAATGATTTCTTCTATTAATAACCATTGTGAGCTTTCTTTGCAGTTTAATTAGCTTTGATGTTGGAGCAGTTTTTAAACCAAGGGCTGTGGTCTCCCTATTTTTTTTTTTTTTTTTTGAGATGGAGTCTCGCTCTGTTGCCAGGCTGGAGTGCAGTTGCGCAATCTCGGATCCCTGCAACCCCCATCTCCCAGGTTCAAGTGATTCTCCTGCCTCAGCCTCCCAAGTAGCTGGGACTACAGGCATGCGCCACCACGTCCAGCTAATTTTTTATGTTTAGTAGAGACGGGGTTTCACCATGTTGGCCAGGATGGTCACGATCTCTTGACCTCGTGATCTGCCTGTCTTGGCCTCCCAAAGTGCTGGAATTACAGGTGTGAGCCACTGCGCCCGGCGGGTCTCCCTACTTTTAATTTAGTGCATCTAGAGTCACCAACAATACAATTACTAAGCCAACAAATATTACTGAGCATTCAGTATAAGGTCAGAAGTTATGGGAGTATTCAAACTAATGCAAAAGGTATGGCTCCCTATACCAAACATTTGTTTACTTATGTTTACTAAAAAAGGGTGTAAATCAAATCAGTATAGAACAGATACCATATTAACGCAAAAGACCATAAATACTGTAAGACTTCAAAGAAAAGTGTTACTACTTAGGAGGAAGAAGAACAAGAGGAAGCTTCATAAAACGAGAGGTATTTGATTTGGACCTTGAGAGACAGACCAGACTTTGATAAGTGGAAAGAAAACCAGTTTAGGTGGAAGAAACAATCGCATGAAGATAAAAAAGACAAGGGGGAAAAAGTATATTGTGTTCTCAGGAAAGAGTAAGTCAGGTTCAATGGAGTTTGCTTAGGAAACAAACGAAAAGTAAGTCTGTAGAAATCATGAACCATGGCTTTGTAAGCTCAGTGATTGTCAGGAAGTGCTGAATCAATGTTTAATAGCTGAGTGAGACGCATCTGGAAAGGTAAAGAAGTGCCTGTAATAGTGGGCCTTAAGAATCAGGATAGAGACTGAACTTTATCCTAGAGTTAATGAAAACCCTTTAAACTTAGGTTTCAGAAAGGGGAAGAAAACACCCATGTATATAGTAGGTACTAGGAACTGTCACATGTTAATCTTTACAATTGTCCTATGACAAATGAGGAAATTAGACTAAATAATTTGTTCAAGGTCATTTAGAAACTAAGTGGCTAGAGCTGAGATCTACATTTAAGCATGTGTTCTTTCTACCATTCCATACTGCATGAATAAATAAATCAACCAACCAACCAGTGGCAGAAGTCTGGAAACAATGTTTAGGACAAATATAATGTACTATGACAAATTTAAATTTTTACTCTGTTTATTATTACACTATAGTAACTTACTTTTTTTTGACAAATTTGAGTGGAATATTGAAATAGTGTGACCCAAAACATAGGCTGTGTAACCCACATAAAATTCACTTTTGCAACTCTTGGGAAGTCATCTCAAATAGAGTTACCTTTCAGAACAGATTAACTGATAGATGAGAGGTCAATCTAAAGGTGGAGAGAGAAAGATGTGCCATATATATTAAGACAAGACAGATGAGGAAAGCTATAAATTGGAAGCCACAAAAGACACCCACAGCCTGGTTGTCTTTCTAGTTACTGATTCTCATTTGTCTTTGTAATTTTTTATTGTTTATTTGTGAAAATCTACGTTGATGAATACAGGAGGCTCATGTGGCCTCCCTCAGTATTTGCATATATTATGGTTTAATTTCTCCCAGGAGAAAGGCTCTTTCCCTAAGGAAGGCAGGAGATCCTTGGAATCACCACGCAGAGATGAGTTTGCACCTGTCCTTTTTCTCTGGGTAAATGGACCAAGAACAGATCAGTAATGTGGCTCTCTCCTCAAGTAAAATGGGTTGCATGAAAATGTCTAGAATGCAATTATGTTAAAGAAGAAGCTGTATATAAAGCTGGAGGATGCTTATTAAACTATGTAAAACTAGCCCGGACAAAATTAATCAGAAGGAATCTCTATAGATGTTAGATATGGTCTTCCTATTTTTAGATATTGAGAACAAGGACAAATTAGATCAAGTATGAGTTTACTTAGAGATGGGGGGGAGAAGGGGAAGGTGGATTGGAACAAACCCAAAAAAATTATTCAATTATGATTTTTAATATCTGTGTAACAAAATATAAAATCTTACTTGAAAAAATTCAGTTTGGTGTAAACAAAAAGTATGACAATTATTAACTCCTCTTTACATCTGCAAAGAAAAATCTTTTTTTTTTTTTTTTTTTTTTGAGATGGAGTCTTGCTCTGTCCCCCAGGCTGGAGTGCAGTGGCGCGATCTCAGCTCACTGCAAGCTCCCCTTCCTGGGTTTACGCCATTCTCCTGCCTCAGCCTCCCCAGTAGCTGGGACTACAGGCGCCCGCCACCTCGCCTGGCTAGTTTTTTTTCTGTATTTTTTAGTAGAGACGGGGTTTCACCGTGTTAGCCAGGATGGTCTCGATCTCCTGACCTCGTGATCTGCCCGTCTCGGCTTCCCAAAATGCTGGGATTACAGGCTTGAGCTACCGCGCCCGGCGAAAAATCTCTTTATACTCTTAGAAAGATAGACTACCAAGACCAGAAAAAACATTCCCTTAACACATATTAATTTGCAAAAGTCCAGGTTGTTATATAACACTTTTGCTGATATTTATTAAACAACAATAAAATAAACGAGATTGAAGGCACAAGACCTATTAAATTCCAAGCCATTAAAAGTTTATTTGAGGCCGAGCAAGGTGGCTCACACCTGTAATCCCAGCACTTTGGGAGGCCTAGGCAGGAGGATTGCTTGAGCACAGGAGTTTGAAGCCAGCCTGGCCAACAGAGTGAGTCCTTGTCTCTACAAAAAATTTAAAATTTCGCCAGGCGCGGTGGCTCATGCCTGTAATCCCAGCACTTTGGGAGGCCGAGGCAGGCGGATCACGAGGTCAGGAGATCGAGACCATCCTGGCAAACATGGTGAAACCCCGTCTCTACTAAAAAATACTAAAAATTAGCCGGGTGCGGTGGCGGGCGCCTGTAGTCCCAGGTGCTCAGGAGGCTGAGGCAGGAGAATGGCATGAACCCGGGAGGCGGAGCTTGCAGTAAGCCAAGATCACGCCACTGCACTCCAGTCTGGACCACAGAGCCAGACTCCGTCTCAAAAAAAAAAAAAAAATTTAAAATTTCAGACAGGCATGATTCTGTATGAAACATGTTGGGCTACCATGCTTTAGTAGATCATAACATCACAGTTACATTTTGAGTGAGGTTTTCTTATTTTTTAAGTTTATTTTATTTTTCCTCACACTATCAGGGAGAAGAGTAAGAAGAGTAAAGTTTTTAACATTGGTGAATATGGCTTGAATTTGAAGTGGGTATCTTCTGGGAACTTTTGTTATGTTAAAAATATATTCATTTAATGCTGTTTTACCTTTTCCCCGGCCCTCTATTACCAACAAAGACCTTGACTGTGATAACTGCAATTTTGCTAACTATAGTTCTTTTCTTTGTTGTCAAAGGATTACTGTACTTGAAATTGGAACTAACTTGGAAAATCTAGGTGGTTGTCTCAACTGACCCCTGAGAGTTGAAATTTAGCTCCCCTTTAACCACACTGTTAGGACTGACCACTAGACAGGACTATCTTTTCCTTTTTTCAAATCAGCTCTCCACCTTAGTTATCTACTCCTTTTCCAATCAGCCATCTCAGATGAAAACAGACTCCCTCCCATTCATAATTTAGTCTAAGTCCTTCTTTCTGAAAAGAAGGAATTCTCCTAAATCAAGTTCCCTTTCAGGCAATTTCAGCTCAGGCCAACATTTAGTAGATTAAAAAATATATCAACTAGTTTTCTTCACACCCAAAACTGAGAACCTATTTGTATCAAAACTGAGATTCAAAGGTGTGTACAAGGGGAAGGAGGAGTGGTACAGTTTTAAAGCCTGGAAAAATAATTCTGCTTTACACCCTGATATTTCTAAAATTCAGGTTAGTTCAGTAAACATTTATGGAGTGCCTATTATGGTTCAGATTCTGTGCTAAGAGACTAATAAGAAATGTTCCTATCTCAAAAGGAGCTAATGGAGTTAGAAATAACACTTTTACCTTCTAGAATTTTCCAATATTTTCTATTTTTAATCATGTAATAATAATAGTATTAAAAGTGAATAACATTACACATGATATAATTCTCTGCTTTTGAACTAAGTGATTAGAATTGCAAATGTACTTCTTAAATATACTATATACATTCTAATTGCCAGAAATATTTATTTCTCCCCACATCCCACCCCAAAGTAGATTCTTTTCTTTCTTACAGTACCTTGAAAATCCCTAAAATTTTACATTTCTGACCAGAGTTACAGACTGAGTCAGACTAATGTGACATCCACTAGGTTTTTAAAAAATTCTTATTTTGCTTCTACTGTTATCTTTGTCCTAATTATGCCACCTGCCTTTACTGGAGTTTACTGTGGAGTATATGACACTAAGTTTAAATTTCTACACATATCTATGAATTTCATGCAGCTTTAAATTCTCAGCAAGGATCTCCTCTATTAATATTTTCACATAGTAACATTTGTCAAAACTCTTGGGTTTTACGTAAGTTAACATGATTATTTTTTCACAACAGAAATTCAAATAAGATCCTAATCAACATATTGCTTCTTCTTTAAATACCTTGACATAGACATAAAATTGTTGACATTTGGACCTATTAAGTTTGGTGGGTTTTTTTGTTGCTGTTTTGTTTTACCTTTCACCATGGAAAATTTGGTCTATCACCATCACAATGTTTACTGAGCCAACTATCTACAAGGACAAATAGCAAAGCTTCTTATTCATTCCAGCTAAATCAATTAGGCTATTCATACACTTATTGAACATTTGCCAAAGTGCCACCCTTTTTTAGTATCAATAAAAAGCAATCTTGTAATAAAGATTTATTTTGTTTTGAAAAAAAGCCAGGGTTCTCAAATTCACTGTATTACTGTGCAACTCTTGCTTCCCTTGCCTTCAACATTGTGTGGGCGGAGGAAAGAAACCAAGATATTCAGAACAAAATGTGAAGTTAAGAGAAATTTTTAGACAGCAATAAGTTGTGAAAATAACTTAAACTTATTGTCAGAACAATCTTTTGTACAGAAACATAAATGGAGGCATTTTAATATACCCCTGGCATTCAATGAAAAAATATGAGGCTCAGAATACCATAAACCCAGATATTCTATTTGTTTAAACTAATTGGGCTCTTTTATATATAACTCAAACTGCAATTACAACCATATTCAAACAAGTTTTGTCTAATTCCTCTTAATACCTTTTCAAAAAGAGGACTTTATTTAAAGACAAATTCTTAATAATTCATGAAATATATTATTCCTTTTCTGTGATTATGAAATGTTCTTCAGTACATATTTAGACTATTAAGTTTTCTAAGACCATTCATTTAAAGTTACACTGTATCTTCAAAAGCCCACTTTAAACAAACCATCCTATTATTTATAAAACACACTAAGACTTATGTAAACACCAAACAAATACATACACTGCTGATTCTAGAATATGTATAATAGAATATAGTCTACAATTGCTTGTACTGCTGATCCACATAAAGTCACAGGAATTTCTTAAATGATAGAAGATTAAAGTAACACTTTTTAAGGCAATGCATGTACTATTAAGTTTTCATGCAAATCACTGATTACCTCTCCAGAGACACAACATAATTTTTGTTAGAAATGATTCTCAACTCTAGTATATACTACAAAAAATTATTGTGGTGGCTGCAGTAGAAAGCTTCTCACTTGATGTGTCCCAATAAGCTATGTGACTTTTGATTTTGAAATTTCTAATCATGTGTCTTTTGAATTCACCATAATTCCAGATTCTTCCCAACTTCCCCCCCCCCGCAATTTAAAGTGACATGGTTATTGCTCTCTCTATCACATATATCAAAAAAACAATTTCTTTTGAGATAGGGTCTGGCTATATTGCCCGGGCGAGTCTGAAACTCCTGGGTTACTCCCATTTTTGCCACTCGAGTAGCTGGGACTACAGGCACATGCCACTATGCTACGCTCATAATCAGACATTTTTGACAAAAATGAAACTAAATATGTAATAAATACTCAGTAAACAAATGTTGTTAACGTTATCACTATTCACTTGTAAAAACTTCTAATAATATTTCAAGGCCCATTTGATGTTCTTTTCCCAGTCTGAAAGTTTTTCCTTATACCCTAAACTGGGTATAACCTTATTTGAGCTCCCATAGTTTATCTGCAATTCCTTTATGGGCCTTACCCAGTTTTCTATTATAGTTACATATGACCTTGTGCTATCTTCTATTAAAGCTGAACACTCCTCCAAGGGAGAAACTGTCTTGCTCATTTTGCAGCACTTAATATTGAAGAAATAAAGGAAAAGACATTAAAAATAGTTTGCTAAATTAGATCTTATGAAGTCTTCATTTTAATTTGGTGCATAAAAAGGCATAAATATTTCTATAAAATTTATTCAAGAAATTTAGAAGAAAAAAATAAAATTTCCTAGAGACTACAGAATGTTACAGCCTTTGGGGAATAGATGTGCTTATTCCTATACACAGTAATATAACAGAGGAAATAGAAGAAGCTATATAAATGATATTAGAGGCCATAATATATTATTTTTTATTTCATTTAATACTTTGGGTATTAAAAAGAAAGAGTAAAACACAATGGTCAACTTATATTCCTTTTTGGTAAGAACTGGGTTTTCATTTTCAGACTAAAATCAGTTCTAGAAATCAACATGTAAAGACCCTGTTAGTGTCCTTCACAACCCTTTACTCCTCTTTCTCCTTGAGGCCCTGAGTATCTAGGAGAGAATCTTCGTTTTCATGGTTCTTTATGAATTTCTTGGCCCAAAAGCACGGTCTGCTTAAGACATTAACAAACTAGCTATCAACAAATTTCATTACTAAAGCTAACAGGAAAATCAATAATAAGATGTTATATTAAACTTGTTAAAGTAGTGCCAAATTTTAAAATTCTGATACATTCTTAAAGCTCTCAGGCTCAAAAAGTTCTAGTAATTCATATATATATATATATATATATATATATATATATATATAGCTTTAAAACAGCAATGTAGAAGGAAATTCATATAAATCCCAAATTAGTACTAAATACTAAATAAGAAGAAAAAAAAAAAGAGAGAGAAAAACACGAACGTGTCTTTCCTAGTTAAGTGCTACCCCTTAAAATAGAAAAGGCACTATCAAGCATTATGGGCATCTGTTTCCTGCTGCCCAACAAATATTCCTCCTTTCTCTTATATAATGGTATCTTCATTTCCTTTTTGGAGGAAACCCCTCTTTTATTCTCAGTTTATATATATCTGGAGTTGATTATACCCTCAAACTTGATGGTTGGACATATGGCTCAGTCTCAAAAATCAGAGCTTCACAGTCTCCTGGCCACAAGGGAGTGGGCCAGTCAGAGCCAATGAAATGCACTGAGACTTTTGCTGGGACTTTTAAGAAAGATGGTCACTCTTTCCAGCTACACGACACTGGGTGGATTTAGGTGCTAAGGGAACTGAAGCTATCTTAACGCTCATGTACAGATGGATCAGAAAGCCAACACCAAGAAAGCAGCACTAAGAAATGTACAGAAATTAAGTCTTGATGACATCATGAGAGCCTTGGATGGACCCATTCTTTAAGCCACACCTATCCTGAACCAATGTACACAAATCAATACATTTCCCTTTTCCCTTTCAAGTCTGTTTGAGTTGTTTCTGTCACAGTAGAGTGTCTTAACTGACACAACAACTATTTCAAGTATGTTTGTTTCCCCAAAAGTAAATACACTGGGTCACAGAATCCAGTTTCAAAACCAAGGTAAAAACAGACTTTTCTTCATAGATGATTCTGGTTTTTCAAATCTGCCCTCTTCTCAAAGACTATTAGATATTTGTATCTTTTGTCTTTATACTGTCTTAATACAAAGGAAATTCTTTTGCCACAAACGAATAAAACATTAACAATGGAAAAAAGAAATTAGTAAGTAATGGGGAATGAGATGGGGGAGAGAACAAATCATCTATAGAAACTTTAAATAGTAATCAGATGTGCTTTTTATTTTTACTAAAGGCCTAAATGAGTGTCACAGTCTAAAGCTTGTAAAATTAAGCAGATTCAACTATATACAGCATCTAATACAAAGACATCAAAATACTAAAATCAAAGTTTCTATTCAAAAAGCAGCTGATAAAAATTAAAATTCACAGAAAAACTAAAAACAGACAAATCACTACACAATTTCAAAAGAGGTACCAGTTAATCATATTCATAAAAATTCTTGATTTTAAGCACACTATGTAGTTACAACATGATAATGAGCGCCAGTCATTCTGAAAATGTTTAGCAAAAGAAGATTTAACAGACTAAGTAAATCACGACAACTAAAGTCACTATATAGTAATGTAAAATTAGTACTTCCACTTTCTAGGGATTTTGGTGACTGTTAACAAGAAATGGAGAAAAGCAAACATGAAATAAGATAGAATTAAATATATATTCTTATATTTCTCAGATCGTATTAAAGTGAGCTTTTACCTGCATATTTTAGAAATTCTACATTTTAAGTACCACACGTGACTGCTAGAATGAATTTTATTACTCCTATGATCACAATGAGACCATTAATATGGAGGCTGTAAGCAAGAGGATAAGATAAATTATCATTACTTGAGATGAAGTAAAATAGAATGGTTAAGGGAGTTCTGGAGTCAGACTGCCTATGTCCAACTCCTGGCACTATCTTTTAATAGCTGTGAAACTTGGACCAATTTCACTGAGTCTCAGTTTCCTAACCTGTAAGACTAAGATAATAAATAACAGTAACTAACACATATGCAGTGCTTATTATAATAAATGACAGGCATTTCTCAAAGAGCTTTTTAAAAATTATTTAATTCCTAAAAATGTTCTTAGGAGATAAGTTATATTATCATCTATTTCATATAGGAGGAAACTGAGGCTCAGACCAGTTCAGTAAATTGACCGTGGTCAAACAACTAGTAAGGGCTGACATCTGGGATTGAAACCTCAGAAATTTTGGTTAATACTTGCAATCATTATACCCTATTACCTTTTAATATAATATTACCTACCTCAAAGGATTGTTATGGGACATTAAACAAATGTCTAGTACACTGTAGTAGGTCAACAAAGGTTTCCTGTTAGAGTTTTTCTGACAGTAAATTCCTACTGAATTACCTGACTATTTCTATTATCAATTATTTAGAAATGATTACTTCAGTACAGAAACTATTTTCTGCTAAAGAGAATTTTTTTGGGAAAGGGGCAATGATGGAAATTAATTTCTATTAAGGGTAATAAATCACTTTGAAGACTTGTATAGTGTGGTATTCTTGAGGCTCCCATAGGTTTGATCCGGGGCATGGAAATGGGAGGTACTTTTGAGGCATCCATGGGGAGAGTTAGAAACAAATATAGAGTTATCCCTTGGTATCTGCGGACTTTTCTCCAATACCCAAATCTGCAGATTTCCAAGACTTTTCTTCAATACCCAAATCTGCAGATGCTCAAATCCCTTATATAAAATGGCATAGTATTTGCATACATCCTCTGGTATACTTTAAATTATCTCTGGATTACTTATAACAGCAGTCCCAATCTTTATGGCACCAGGGACCAGTTTCATGGAAGACAATTTTTCCACCGATGGGGGTTAGGAGTGAGTGGTTGTGGGGGAATGGTTTCAGGATGAAACTGTTCCACCTTAGATCATCAGGCATTAGTTAGATTCTCATAAGGAGCGCCCAACCTAGATCCCTCGCACTTCCCAACAGGGTTCACGCTCCTGTGAGATCTAATGCCCTGCTGATCTAACAGGAGGTGGAGCTCAGGCAGTAATGCTTGCTCATCCACCACTCAACTCCTCTGTGCGGCCTGGTTCCTAATACGCCACAGACAGGTACAGGTCAATGCCCTGGGGATGGGGACCCCTGACTTATAATACCTAATAAAATGTAAGTGCTATGAAAATAGTTGTTATACTGTACTTTTTATTTGTATTATTTTATTGTTATATTGGTATTTTTTATTGTATTTGTTTTCCAAATATTTTTGACCCATGGTTGGTTCAATCCTCAGATGCAGATCCCATGGATATGGAAGGCCAAAGGCAGAAACGACAGGATCCTAACCGGCATGTAGTGATTGAAACAGTAATCTCTCTCCTTTTTGCTTTTGTTTTTTACATTGAGACGGAGTCTCACTCCATTACCCAGACTGGAGTGCAGTGGTACCATCTCGGCTCACTGCAACCTCCACCTCCTGGGTTCAAGTAATTCTCTTGCCTCAGCCTCCCGAGTAGCTGGGATTACAGGCAGACACCATCACGCTCAACTAATGTTTGTATTTTTAGTAGAGACGGGGTTTCACCCATGTTGGCCAGGCTGGTCTCAAACTTCTGACCTCAAATAATCCACCCACCTCGGCCTCCCAAAGTGCTGGGATTACAGGCGTGAGCCACTGTGCCCAGGCAGAAACAGTAATCTCTACCAGTATTAAAGGAGGCAGAACAGATATGGAAAGAAAACAGAGGTCTTTTTCACTATGGCAAGTTTGAAGAATTTTAGTTAATATGTCTAATAAGCAGTTGAAAATTTAAGTTGGCACACAGAGAAAGGTCCTGAATTGGCGACAGATCTTTCCCACTCTTTTTTGTCTTTCTACTAGAACAAGTCGGGATGCCAGTAGGAATAAAAAAAAAATAGCTTCCAATTCTTGAGTACCTACTTTATGTTTGACATTGTGCTGATAACTTTATATATTATCTCTATTCCTTTCAACAACCTTACCAGGAAGACACAGGTTGAACATCCCTAATCTAAAAATCTGAAATCCAAAATGCTACAACACCTGAAACTTTTTAAGTGCTAACACGATTCTCAAAGGAAATGCTCTTCCAAGTATAATGCAAATATTCCACAATCTGAAAAAATCTGAAATCCAAAACACTTTTTTGCCCCAAGCATTTTGGATAAGGAATTTAGTAAGTCCTGGTGAGGCTTGTACTCAGAACTTTGAGATTAAGTAAACTGAGTCAACTGTCCAAAGCAACAGAGCTACCAATTAGTGGGGGAGGCATCTGAATAAAGTTTTCTTTTTATTAAAGCCTCTTTCTATTATACTACCTTAGCTTTAACTTGAATGACCCCTACGTCAAGTTCATTCTAGAAAGGGAAAAACAACAAAACTAATGGAGCTCTCAGACTGAGAAAATAAGGAATGAGTCTAGTAATATGTGGCTTCAAAAAGTACAAGTTTAATAGTGATACAAAAGAGCAGAAGAAAAAGAAGTGGACTTATAATTTAAAGACCCTTTAAACCCGAAGGAGCCTTGGAAATGGCCTAGTACTTTTATAAGTGTGGTCCATGGCCTATAGCAGTAGCACACCCAGAAGCCTGCTAAAAATGAAGAATCTCAAGCCCCAGTCATACTTACTGAATTAGCATATGCATTATAATATGATCCTTAGGTAATTTATACAATACATTAATGAAAAACACTGGCCTGATACCATTACAACAGATGAAGACACTAACCAGGTTAAAAAAACAGTTTGCAAAGCTAGAACTCAGGCCTCTTTATTTCTCAGTCTAGGATTCCTATGTCTTCATTATGTGCCCTCCAGACAAATACATTACTTCAAATTTCACTAACCTGAGGTCTGTGCCACAAACATTTAGAACTTAAAATGAGTTTCCATCAAATTAGCACTAAAAATTTTTATTTGTTACCATTTCATTTGGAATTTTAAGTACCCTCATGAGTTTTTTCCAATCATTTGTTTTTAACATCACTAAATGAAACATAAACATGCTATCCCTGACTACAAATAATTCTTAAGCTCAAACAGTAAGTTTCACTTCACTGAACACTCAATGTGAAAAGAGAGTATAGAAGACAGAGACTTTCCATAGGCAAATTATTTAAAGTCATAGAATCCTGGAGCTGGAAGAGACCCGATACAACTGAGATGATAAAGAGATTTCATCAGAATGGCAATTATATATATAGTTCCTGACAGTGCTGTATCAAAAAGTTATCTGAAGCTGGTTTGGGATACAGATACAGATACAGCTAGCAGCTGTATCTGCCATGGGTTGGTTCCAAAGAGGGTGTGAGTTCTGGAGTTACTGACCTTGTAAAGATAAGGAAACTCAGGCTCAAAGAGGTTAAATGAAATATATAAAGTCACATATTGAGAAGATGAACCAGAACTCCAGGTCCCCTAACTTCTGATACAGCGGTTTTTATCCTGTATCATATTGCCTGTCCTATTTATTCAATAAAGAATATAAAATCCTTTTCATGTAATAGATAATAAAAACCAAACCAATTAGAAATGAACAGGGAATAAACACCTCAGACGGTTTTATAGGCATTATAGGATTTACAATCCTATAATAAGGACATACATGGAAGTACATTAAAAGATTTAAAATGAAGCCCACAACCTATAGATTGTATCATTGTGATCAATGAATGATCTCTGACTCAGACTGCTGACATTCTCCCTTCATGGAGAGTTTTTCCATATGACAATTCTTCTTTAGAGTTTATCCATGATGACTCAGGGTACCTAGATGGTACGAAGGAGCCTTCAATTTAAGGAGTAGGAGGAAAATGAGGGGGCCTACTGAATCATTAGCAGCCTACTCAGTTCTGAAACTCAGCAAATCCTTTTGGAAGCCATTTTAAAGTCAGCTTTAGGAGACAAATTCTGGCTAAAGCCTTAAAAGACTAGTCCTTAAGAGCTGAACTATATGCAAATAAATAACGTTATTTCTAAAAGAGACACAACCAAAAGGCTTTAGCAAAATCTGATCTTCTTTTTGTTGAATAAATGTCAGTGATGAATTTTTTAAAATGTCTGCTCTCAATGAAGTTACAGATCTGCTCAATGTTAAACAGTTTAAGAGCCCCTGCTCAAAATTCATCCTAGTTCCTTTGAGGAACAGACAGGGCTAGTTCAGAGACTGAATCATCCTATTTTAAATGAAAATAACAGTAAAGCAGTAAGTATATTTAAAAAGCTTTTTGATACATAAGGTATGTCTATAGGACTAGTTTCTAATTAGAAGCAGCCACTACTTTACAAAAGATACATATTTAACACATTTTCTCATGAATGATGAACTTAACTAGTTTTGTAATTTGGATGTTTTGATCCTTTAATGGTGAATTTAAAGAATGACAGTGAGAAACAATTCAAAGAAAAATCCATCATGTTAATTGTAGTCTAAAATTAAAGCCAATCAGCTTTTAGTGCTTCCAGTACATGCAGTTCATTAAATCTGAAATAAACCCAGAGGAACATGAAGTACTATGGATAGTATCTGCCAAGAACCAGAAATTCAACATTAAGGTTTTGAAGAATCAACAAAGCACTTTCAATTGTTTTCACTTATTGTTAAAAAATAAAATTAAACTGTGCCTTCTAAAGACTAAGCCAAATGATATGTTGAACACTACAATGAGTTACTAGAAAAATATCAGGGCCAGTCACTTCATACTTCATTCTTGTGGAAGGAAGAAGTTATAACCTTCTTTACCACATTACTTATCTTTTTATCTTTTCCTCTTGACTGTCAAATAGAAGCTCAACAGAAGTACAGTCTCCCTCTAAGGTCATATATGATTATTATTACACTAATGATGAAGTCCCCAATTGTTTGACATTTTTGGAAAAGACAACAAACATCAAGAGCTGAAAATAGCTTTTGAAATTCCACTATTACTATCAAACTGCTAATTTAGGTATGTAGGTTCTGGATGGATGCAGGATTAACTCAATGAGTATGAGTTTAAACTCACTGTTTCCTACTGTTTCCTACATTACTGAGTTTAAAAAGTATTGCATCCTACAGTTCACGTAGTTATCTCTTAGTGTCTGATGAGAGATCTTCACAACGGCACACAACAGAAATAGACAAGGAAAGTTTAAAAAGATTAAATATGGCACAAATAGGAAAAGTATTGTACTTGCCATCCACAGGTTTCTACTTTATACCCCTAATTCATTCCAAGTCTACTTTGTAAGTATAAAAATGGTAGACAAACATCGAAAACGCTGTTGAAGAGCAATAGGCATGACTAAAGCTGGTAAACGATGATAAAGAGAGCTATTGGCAGAGTAATGAATAGATGAAAGTGAGACAGGCAGGAAATGAGAAGTATCTTGCAATGCACAAGCTGAGAAGAATAACCTTGAACCTGTTGCTGTAAAAATCTACAAAGCTTAAATAATAGACTGAATTTTCAAATAATTTCTCAATTATTATTATTCATTACTATTTCCAAAATTAAGTATAGATTTTATCATGGTCATATGGTTTAAGTCAACATGAAATGTAAGATGTCCTTTAGCAAAGCAACTTCTCTTCAAATGAAAGTTGTATTATTACTTCTATTCTCTACTTAATTTACACATTTGAGCCTTAGCTCATTAGGTCACAGACACTTAAGCACATCCAACTTAAGAGAATTATCCATAGTCATATTTACTGTTTTGTGAGATCCAATTTTTTCCTTTCCTTCCTTCTCTTCCTGACTTCCCTCTCTTTCTCGTCCATCATAAGTTACTCATTTATTCCACAAAAATGGAAATGAAAAACAGATTCATGATCCTACCAGTAAATTAACAGCCTGAATGAAAGCTATTTCTAAAATAAGTCACACTTCAGTATGGTCATCATCACAGAACTTCAAAGATCGTTATGAAAAACCACTCCCACTTGTTTTTTTTTTAGATTAATCAAAGGTTTTAAAGGACTTTCAGAGTTAATGGAAAGCCCAGGAATTAAATATGGGCTCAGTTGTTCCATGTTAACAGACTAGTGTTTAAAATACATTAAATAATCTAGTC
Source organism: Theropithecus gelada (assembly GCF_003255815.1). NCBI lineage: Eukaryota > Metazoa > Chordata > Mammalia > Primates > Cercopithecidae > Theropithecus > Theropithecus gelada. The sequence continues at coordinate 84,784,270 of NC_037681.1, forward strand.
CAGCAGCTCAGTCCTGATAGTATGTGCAGTATACAGTAAGAGAGTCTGGCTGTCTATCTATACATACACATGCACATATACATCTACATACACTACAGGGACAAAAACTCTGAGTGAATTAAAGAACTAGATTCCTAACAATTTACTGAAAAATGTTTAAAATAGGCAGTTTTGTTAAAGTATTCCTTACACAGTTATATACTTATATTCTTAGTGGTCACTATGTAATTTACTACATGGTAAAAGTTCATAAATTCTACTTCATGGCATTAAATTTTAAATATAATTGGTTAAAAATACAAATGAGGCTGCGCGCAGTGGCTCACGCCTGTAATTCCAGCACTCTGGGAGGCCGAGGCGGTGGATCACGAGGTCAGGAGATCGAGCCCAACCTGGCCAACATGGTGAAACCCCGTCTCTACTAAAATACAAAAAATTAGCTGGGCGTAGTGGTGCGCGCCTATAATTCCAGCTACTTGGGAGGCTGAGGCAGGGGAATCACTTGAACTCAGGAGGTGGAGGTTGCAGTGAGCCGAGATTGCGCCACTGCACTCTAGCCTGGTGACAGAGCAAGACTCTGTCTCAAAAACAAAACAAAACAAAACAAAACAAAAAAAAACAAATGAAAACGTTGTGCTCCCCCACCACTGGACATAAATAACAAGAAAAAGAATGGCTTTCTTGACAGGAGAGTAAAAATCACTGAAATGTTTAGTTTCTCAGGTTGGAAAAACTGTACCTCTAAAGAATGAACTAGTATGGTAATTGTTCAAAGTAGTAATCCTACATGTATATTGTCCTGAGAGTAGATTTTTACAATCCATATTTATTGAGGTTTTTGGGGGCATTTAAACATTTAAATGAGATCCAATTTTTTCTATGCCTTTATTAATAAAGATTAAAAACAGTTCTTTAAGGTAAATCAGAATGTTTTCAAAACAACTACTAATCTGAGAAATGAAGCATGAATATAAGAAGACTTAAGAGCCAGATTCATCTCTTAACACTAACATGTGTTAGTCTTTTAGTTTCCCAAGTATATGCCATAGCGACAAGAGTTAAACAATTTCACTGCGTTTTAAATACCATCCCTTTAGTCTTGAATGCAGAAATGAAACTTACCTGAAATGACTGTTTTGAATACTTAGTATTAAGAATGGTATATGATCTTGTATGTGTGTATATGTGTGTGTGAGTGCATTTTGTGAGACCTTAAATATCCAAATGAGTATGGTGCCTTCCATACTAGTCATTCTCAGAAGTTATATACTCTTATTCCAAATGATGCTACAATTGTCCACAACATTATTAAAATTCCTTTTTGGTCTACGGGTGATTCTGACTTTTACAAACAATAACTGCCTTCTCAGACTGGATCTGATTTTTAGAAAGAGCCTCAAGTTACTTTCCATTTTCTTTCTGTCAAGATCTTCTGTGAGTCATTATCTGATAAATAACATGAAATATCACATGGCCAATCACCCCATTTTTCCTTAAAAACAAGGAGCAAATACAAAGTAATGAGCTATTTTCACGTGTGGCTCTTAAGCTGGCTTAGAAAACAACAACAAAAATTTCTAAAAGTCTTGAGTAATGCTAGTATTGTTAAGTGTACGGCTTCCACAGTGACTATTCTAAAGTAGAAGACTTATTTTAGATAAGTGTATAAAATATTTTTACTTTAAAGCAAGATGGACAACCAGCCCTACACAATGTAAGTCTTCTCTACCCTTCCTTTCCCATGCTGATGCTGATTTTATGTATTCATGCTCACCCTGATCTAGTGATCTAGTTACACTAGTTTTTTGTTGTTGTTGTTGTTGTTGTTTGAGACGGAGTCTCGCTCATCGCCCAGGCTGGAGTGCAGTGGTGCGATCTTGGCTCACTGCAAGCTCTGCCTCCCGGGTTCATGCCATTCTCCTGCCTCAGCCTCCAGAGTAGCTGGGACTACAGGTGCCCGCCACCACGCCCGGCTAATTTTTTGTATTTTTGGTAGAGATGGGGTTTCACTGTGTTAGCCAGGATGGTCTGGATCTCCTAACCTCGTGATCCGCCTGCCTCGGCCTCCCAAAGTGCTGGGATTACAGGCATGAGCCACTGCGCCCGGCCGTTTTTTTTTTTAGACAGGATCTGGTTATGTTGCTCAGGCTGGTCTGGAACTCCTGGGCTCAAGTGATCCTCCCACCTCAGCCTCTTGAGTAGCTGGGACTACAGGTGCAAGTCACTATGCCTGGCTCACCCTTGTCTTCTTGTAGTTTCTTGCAGTTGTAGGCATGCTGCCATCTCAGGGCTACTGTACTTACTATTCCCTCTGTGTATAATGTCTTGCTCCAAAAAGTGACGTGCAAGGCTTGCTCTGCTACCTCCTTCAGGTCATTATTCACTTTCTCAACTATTTATCATCTTCTCAATGAAGTCTTTTCTGACTACCCTTTAAAACTGCATCTTGGCCAGGCATGGTGGCTCACGCCTGTAATCCCAGCACTTTGGGAGGCCGAGGTGGGTGATCAGCTGAGGTCAGGAGTTTGAGACCAGTCTGGTCAACATGGTGAAACCCTGTCTCTACTAAAAATACGAAACTCTGCTGGGTGTGGTGGCGTACGCCTGTAATCCCAGCTACTCAGGAGGCTGAGGTAGGAGAATCACTTGAACCCAGGAAACGGAGGTTGCAGTGAGCTGAAATCACACCACTGCACTCCAGCCTGGGCGACAAGAGCAAAACTCCCATCTCAGAAACAAAAAACAAAAAACTGCATCCCCCTCCCAACCACATACTCAAATCCCATTTATTCTCCCTTCCCCTTCCCTGCTTTATTTTCCTGTTTGTGTGTAAAACTGTTTATTAGGGGAAATTTCAAACATACACAAAACTAAAGAGGAAGTAAGAAACCTCATGTATCCATAGAGCATCTACCTTCAGCAATTTTCAATATATGGCCAATCTTGTTTCATCTACGTTCCTCTCCCTTTCAATATTTTGAAGTAAAAACCCACACATCACATTTTAAGTTGTAAACACTTTATTATATATCTCTAAAACAACACTTAAAAAAAATACATTCTCACACCTGAAAAAATGGACAAATCCTTTTCATTAAATATCCAGAGTCTAAATCTCCCCAATTTTGAATAAACGTCTTTTTACAGTTAGTTTGCTCAAAGCGGGATATAACTAAGGTTCATACATTGCATTTGGTGGATAAGCCTCTTAAGTCTCTTTTAATCTCATAGTTCTCCCTCCCTCTCTTATTTCTTGCTATTAACTTTTTGAAGAAACCAGATCATTTTTCTTTTATTTTTTTAATTTTTATTTTTTTGAGGCAGGGTCTCGCTCTGTTGCCTAGGCTGGAGTGCAGTGGTGCAATCATGGTTCAAGGCAGCCTCAACCTCCCAGGTTTAAGTGATCTTCCCACCTCAGCTTCCTGAGTAGTTGGGACAGTGTACAGTTCATTTTTTAAAAAAATTTCTTTGTAGAGACAGGGTCTCACCATGTTGCCCAGGCTGATCTTGAACTCCTGGACAAGAGGCATCTTCCCACCTCAGCCTCTCAAAGTGCTAGGATTACAGGTGTGACCCACTGCGTCCAGCCATTTTTCTTAAAACGCAATGTATTTTACTTATTTTATGGTTTGTGTCTTGTTATTAGAATGTAAACACCATGAAGGCAGAGATTTTAGTCTGTGAGGTATCAGCATCTAGACCTGTGACATGTAAAAGGCATCAATAAATATTGAATGTATTTGGCATCCATGTCAAAAGTCCACTGCTCACCAACAGCAGAAATTGCTAATCACAGTAGTCTTTTCTCTTAAGTTTGAATAAGGACTCCCAGTTTTCTAAACATGGCACTCTAGGCAGCCACCACTAAACAATCAGATTTGGTACCCCAAATGAAATTTATTTGCTGTACCTGCTTTACCCCCTTCAAAAGTGTACTGTCTCTAAAACAGATTTCATTGCACCTTGTATGTTGAAATTTTAGCATGATAAATTACTGTGTTTCTTGTCAACTACATTTAAACATTTCTTAGCTTATTTTAGATAGTTTAGGGGAAAAAGAAAACTGCAGCCAAAAAAAAATAGAAAAAGAAACTGTAGAAGATGGTGGGAAACCGGGGGTATTACATATTTTTAGAATTAGCAACATCCCAAGAGACTCATAAAATAAAAATTAGCAACAAATTTTCTGAAAAGGAAGTAAATTACATGTGTGTTGAATTAATTTTTAAAAAAACTACATGAACAGTCAAGATTAACTGGAGGACGAAGACAGATGTCAGGATTTTCCCATTTACAGGCATCAGCAACACATTCTATTTTTCTGCAACTGGTATTTTGAGGTGTAAACGTATTACAGGGGTGATACTAGAGTACTATGTAGAACCTCAATTCTCTGAAGTGGAGTTTATGTGGCAAAAAGAATCTAAAACATCTGGTACAACATTCTGAAAAAATTGTCAATTCTTTATAGAGTCATTTACAATTCATTTCTGTTAAACTACCAGATGAAGCTCTCTTTCTCTAGGCTTATTTCTGAAGGTAACTATGCTAATTGAAAGACTCCAATCAGATGTTTATGTTTTGATTACTTTTTTCTATCAAAAAAGAAAAAATTAGAAATTCTCTGACATCCATTCAAGAAACACTGTGCTTTCTCTTTATTACCTGTAAATTCATTAAACAACAAAAAGTATTTAGGACCTACTAAACATAGTATGTTAGGCAGTTATTTTCAACCTTTGAAGGAAAAATAGAAGTGATCTATTCAAGACAATTTGGAGAAAAAAAAAAAAAAAAGCTAGGGGCAGAACTTGAAATCATATCCCGATATTTCAATGACCAATATTTCTTGTCTTGAGGTTCCCACACATTAGTCTAGGGGAATATTCTATGGCACAGGTCACACTTAAACTAAGAAAATATAATAAGCACTCCCCTCCCCCACTACCACAAGTGTAAAAAAACTCCAAGAACCCAAATCCCTTGAAAGAATGACTTCTATTTACTTTGCTTGTGTAATATATTCAGAGGGAATCTGGAAAAGATGGCTAGAAATCTATAAACAGAAAGTGCTAAGTGGAATTCACTGTTTATAGACTTCAACTAGAATTTTGTCCCTTATATATGAATGCTGCCAGGAAACTTTATATTGTATTATTTAAAAACATCTTCATCAGGTTTTCTTCACTTTGTTGATTTTCTTCCTTTTTCCACTGGCTTTTAAATCTGCTTTACTCTCCTCAAAGACATAAATGTAACTTTTAGAATAACAGGACTTTTTTCCCCCCAAAAGGAGCACCTAAAGCCACCTCAGTGCCATCATATATTAGTCATTATGAAATTTTAATATATACAGTTAAATATATTTGTATAATAAAATCATCCACAAAAGCCTTTCTAATCTAATAAATACTAGGATAGGTCTACATTGGTGTATTATGGTAAAATGTACACGTATATGTTAGTTTTCAATTCTAAGTCTTTGGCTTAAAATCTCTATCAGCTGTAGAAGCTTCTGCCTAAAAATATTAGTTGTCCACGAAGCATAATGACTATCTATAGTCCTTATCACCTGACCTACTAGAAAACCATAACGAATCATATTCTGAAATGATAGAACTCTTAAAATACAAAAGTGACATTCTGACAACCCAGAAGAGTCTGAAGCTAAATCAAACGGAAACATCCTTTGGCTTCCTCTTTGAAACTTGCCTCAATGGCATTTGGCAGTACTAGACTAGCTTCCTACCCCGTACTTTTCAGTCATTTCCTTTAAGGGGTCTCAAAGAAATTATAAAACCTGCAAAGCCAGACTTCGCCAGTCAACACTAACTTCTGCCTGCGGACTCCAGTGACTGAGCCAAGACAGTGTTAGTAGCTTCCTTAAAGTACAAATGTCCCCGGTAAATCTGGCTTGAAAATGCCACAGAAAAAGTTCAACATAACCAACTGCAAGAACATTTAAATGTCAATCTTAAGGAAAGGATGGATTCTCTCCCCCTACAAACTCCACTGAGGCAAATTTCCAGCTTGCTTTTTAGAAGTAAATAAATACCACTACTACTACATTACAGCACTTCTACCATGCCAATAAAAAGCTAGGTGATAGTTTCCTCTTTAAAACCTGTAAATTCACTAGATGAGACATTATAACCACTTCACTACATGCAACTTTCCATACATATAATTGTTCTACTTTCCAATTATTTATGTTAAACTCAAGATCTCTTTTAACATACTATAGAAAGGGAACAGGTTAGAAGGCTCTGGAAAAATAAAATAAAATAACGAACATCTCACTTTCATTTTCTGATGCAACCACCAAAATCTAAAATCTAAGGACAACCACACAATACAAAATTAAATGTAAGAGAATTTAGAGTAAGTGAAACTATTCACTGTTACTACAGTTCTGATCATTATTTACCTGAGGAAAGAGCTAGTAGAAGTGATGCTTGATTTAAATTTTTGGTACTTTCCAGTTTGGTACCGAAGAAATAAAAACTCACAAAATAAATAAGGTCCTCAGAGTTAAAGATTTTTATCCAGAACAGGTTGCTGATATAAATAAAGGAATTCATATGCTGTATTTGTACAGTAAGAACAATGTTTTGAGACATGTAAATCTGATCACTCAGAAAATATTTTCTGTTGGCTATAAAGAAGATGCATCGTAAACTGAAACAGAACTGAACAAAGTGAACCTTTTCCACAACTAAAAAATTTTAAATTCACCCTATTAAGCAAACTGAATAAAAAATTCATTTCTCCTTAAGTGTGAGAGTAATACATATTCAACACAGTAAAGGACAATGCGATTTCTGAAACAAAAGATTATGTGCAAAGAAAACAAAGTAACATTTTGCAGAGTAAGAAAAAGTAGAGCCTGTGAACCGAAACAGATGACCTTTTCTTATCTATAAAGTATAAAGCTTCAGTTTTTAGCACAACCAGCATCTTACGAATAAAGTTCTCAATAATATTTGTTGATATACTGTTTGATGACTAAACGACAGGAATATTGTTGGTGCTGTTAAAACCAAGGCACATTTCCTTCTGTGTAGTGATTAAAATCTGTTAAATGTACATTTTTTAAAAACCTATGCCCTCTGTCCCATTCTTGCTCTCTTGCCTCTAAGAGACCTACACGTACAAAAATAAAAGTAGATGGTGACGTGACTTTATGATTTACATTAATTTCCCTACTCGAAGCATTTCTCAGTAACTCTTTAAAGGTTTTAAGATTCAAACACTATGTAAGAAGAATTATGGTTTGAACTACGTAACAATTACCTAGACATCTTTTGGACTTCAGCTAACCTGTAAGTAAAATGAGCATCTTTAACTTTTCCACGGGGCATTTGAGAACGGGTTCTTCCTCATAAACTCTTTCATATCCTCAGATACCAGGCGCGGTAAAAGATCAAGCGTATCCATCAGAGAGCTTTTCACGACCTCAGTTTACCCGCTTAGGGAAACGGGCGTATTGTTTCCTAGGGGACCCAGGGGTGAAATTAATTAGCGTGTTTAAAATGCTCTGAGATCCGAAGATGAAAGGAAATGTGAAAGACGCGCGGAGATGATGACAACAATCATAACAATAAAAAGAATGACTAACTTGGAAGTCTGCGTTATGTAAGGGAGGAAAAGAAGTTATCAGATCCGCACAAACAAAAGGGAAACCCACCGCCCCTTTTGTTTCTCCCATTTCCCTCTCCTACCCGCCACCCGCAGAGCTCCCCTCTCACAGCCCGAGCGCGCGGCCAGCCAGGCGCGGGGCTCGGAGTTGGCCGCCGCGCGCCCGGCTCCCGGGCGGAGGGGGAGGCCGCACAGGGCCGGTTCCTGACAAAGGCGCTTCCTCCCGCCAGGGCGCGGGATGGAGGCGCCGCAAACTCCGCTCCCCGCCGCCGCGGGGGCGCGCAGCGGGCGGGGAGAGCTAGCTGGCTGGCTGGCCGCCGGAGAAGCCACCGAGGAAGTTGCGCGCCCGCCCTCCCCGCGCCCCTCGGCGGCCCCGCCGCCATCCATCCCGCGGCGCCCCGCGGCCACACTTACCGGACAATTGCTGGTGGCCGGGATCCCAGCGCTGCCCCTGAGACCCGAGGCGAGAGGGTGAAGTGTTGTGCGCGGGGAGCACGAGCAGACAGCCCGCCGTTCCGCCGCTGCCCTCCGCGCCAGCCAGCCGAGCCCAGCGAGGGGAAGTTGACCACGAAGTCGAGCGCTGAGGAGCCGCGGAAGCAGGGAGAGGCGTTGGGGCTGCTTTGTGGTGCACTCCCGGAGGGCTGGGGACCAATTCGACCGCGCCGCGGGGCTGGCGCTGCTGCTGCTGCTGCTACTGCTGCTGGTGGTGGAGGCGGCGGCGGCGCCCCCCGACGGTCCCTCCGCCTCACACCGCCTCTGGTTTACTGACATACACTCCCAGGGAGGGGAGGGGTCTAACCGGAGGGCGGGGCCTGAGGGAGGGGACGGGGCAGGGCCACAGCGGAAGGCGGTGTCGTCGCGCCGAGAAGGCTCTTGGGAATTGTAGTTCTCTGGCTGAAGAAAAAAGGGATTCATTGTTTCCAGCACCCGACCAGGCTCGCTCTGCACTGAGCATGCTCGAGGGCGAGGTTTGGGCCGCCCCCTCCCACCGTTACCATGGTCACCGACACACTTAGCGAACGTGTTCAGTGCAGATGTTGGCTGAACAAGGGCGGTCTTGTATTCTGGTGTTGTTGGGGATCCACCCCTTAGCCGGTCCTTCCTACTTCGCTCCACCCCGAACTCCTAGCCTCACCAGTCGTAAGTGTCCAGTGAGATCTGACTTCCTCCCGATATTTCAGTCTTCCCTGCTGCCTAGTTTATCTTCCACAAACCCTAAATCACGAATACCACTGTCCCTCATTTCCCTCAATTGAATCTTCTCTGTCTAAATTCAATTTTCTTTACCTAAGGCTTGTCGAAATGTAGTTGTTTCCAGTAATTGAACAATTAGGTTATAAAACTTACGAATATCACCACTATCAAAATCCCGTAATTAATTACTTTGCTCAGTTAATCACATCTAACTTTAAGATTAGCAAAGTACAGGATTAAGATCCCTATATTTTACTTGATTACTATACAAGAATCCGGGTTCGTTCATTTTAAGGCCTACAATTTTTAAGACATACAGATTTCATAAAGTATACGTTCAAAAGACAAGTTGAAAATTGTTTATGTGTATTGGCCAACTTTAGTTTGGTAATAAGAGAAGTCTGAACCAAGGTATGAGTATGTTGTTGGGCTGGTCAGCTAAGTCTACACCCATCTTGGGCACCCAGGTGTGGATAGGTGGTAGGGAGGAGGGTGGAGAAAGGCAGGACACATTACTGGCTCTCCAGAGAGCTAAAGGCAACGCGTCCTGAGCTCTTTTGTTTTCCTTCTCCGCCTAACTAGAACCCCACACCCTGGAAGAAAAAGATGAATGCTTAGGAATCAGACAAACTTTTGGAGCAGGTTTTCAAACAGAGTCTCAAGATCAGAAATCCTTATATCTACAGACTACATAATTATACACTCATTCAAAAAATGCTTCTTGAGTGTCTACTTGTGCTAGGCACTGTTTTGAGCCCCAGAAATAGAGATTCAAAAATGTAAAAGAAACATTCTTATTTTCAAAGTGCTTACTATGCAAAGGAGGAGACAGGTAAATAGACTTAATATGAGAAATACTACAATAGGAAAGTGCACGGCTACCCCTGGATGTGGGCAAAATCAGGAAATGCTTCAAAGATCACTTGAGATAACTAGGAATTAGCATGTTTGTGTATTTTGGTAGGGGAGGAGGAAAAGAGAGGTGGGTGAGAGCATTGGGGGTGGTGTTTGGAAGAGCAGCAAGTGCAAAGACCTAGAGGTGTGAGACCCAAATGTATTTTGGTTCAGCAAATAGTTGCATTGCTGGCAGTAGAATGGAGTTGGAGTGGCAAGAGGAGACACTGAAAAAGGTAAGGGAGACGGCTTAGGTAATGAAGAATCTTGTGCAATATGCTAAGAAACATGGACCTTTTCGTGGAAACAATGGAAAGCCACACAAGGATTATAAGCAGACGAAATTTTGATAAGATATGCATTTTAGACAGATCATTCTATGGAGTGTGGCATGTATGGGACCTGTTACAGTATTACAGGAGAAAAAAACCATGAGAGACTGAGCTAAGGCAAGGCAGTGGCAGAAGAGAAAACTGAGGGTAATCAGACACTATTCAGGGGATAGAATATAGAACATAGTGACTAATTGCCTATGTGTGGGGTGAAGGGAAAAGGAAAGTTATGAATTATCATGCTTGTGGTTGAAAGCAGCAGAAACCCCAGCTCTAACTGGCTTAACCAATAAAGGAGATTCAGTGAACCATCTAGCTAGAAAGTTCAGGAAAAAGGCAGGCTGTAGGGATGACTGATTCAACAACTCAGAGATGTCATTAAAGGCACTTTTTTGCCTCATTTTAATTGTTTTTTCTTCTTTAGTATTAGCTTTATTGTCAAATGACGGTTGCCAACAACTCATATAGTTTTAAGTTTTGCTATTTAGGTCCAAGAAGAAATAAGAAAAAGAATCACTTTTGGAAGCTCTTTTGTGAAGGAAAGAAAACTACTTTCCCAGAAGCCTCAATGATTTAGTCACATGTACCTACATAAACCAAAAATGGCTGCCAGGAGATGGCACAAGGATAATGATCTTAGAATGAAGACAAGTGCGTACCCATAGAGCCACAGAAGTCAGCTTCTACCAAAGCTGTGGTGACAAGGTGCAAATATCCCAGTGATAATTGAGCTGATTACCCAGAAAAAGAGGCATGGAGCCTAAGAAGTGGACCACAGTGTCTACAAGGAAGAAGCCAGGGATGGATCCCAGATTTTTGGATTGTGTGCTTATGGGCTAGTGGTCAGTTATGTACATGACTCTTGTGCCCTGGAGACAGATATGGGCAGCAGAAGATATACTTGGAATATACCATCATATGAATGGCTGTTGAAATTATGGCAACGGATGAGATCACCCATGGAGAGTATGCACGGCAGAAAAAAAGGAGTCAATAATAGAGAACAGTGCTTAGAGAACATCAGCACTTAAGGTGTAGGCAGGAAGATCATGAAAATGCCTGGGAAGTAGCAAGACAACTAGGACATACAAAGAAACAGGAAAGTAATCTACCACCAGGAGGAGAGTCAGTCAACATAAAGCCACAAATGACAGAGATGATAGAATTAGCAGTCAACAATGTTAAAACAGTAATGATAAGTATGCTCAGTATGCTGAAAGAGAGAAATCAAAGATATAAAAAATGGAATTTCTAGAAATTAAAATGACAACTTCTGAAATAATTTCACTGGATGGGATTAACACTCAGAGGCAGATTAGGCACAGAGCAAATTAGACACTCAAAAGAAAAGATTAGTGTACTTGAAGACACAGCAGTAGAATCTAGCCAAAAGAAAGCACACAAAGAAAAAAAAATGAAAAAATAACCCCCAAAACAAAGTCTCAGTGAGCTATGGGATAATACCAAGTGCTCTAATATTTGTGTAATTGGAGTTCCAGATGAGAGATGGGTCAGAGGGGTGACAGAAAAATTATTTGAAGTAATATAGCTGAAAATATTTTCACGTTTGATGAAAATTATAAACCCACAGATTCAAGAAGCTCAATGACCCCTAAGCAGAGTAAACACACACTCCCAAAAACCACTGTAAAAGACTTCACTGTTAAATTGTTGAAAACCAACAATAAGAAAATATTAAAAGCAGCCAGAGAAAAAAGGCAGATTCTGTATAAAGGAATAAACACAAAACATCAGTAGACTTCTAATCAGAAGCTGTACAAGTCAGAAGACCATGAAAAGGCATTTCCAAAGTGCTGAAAAAAAAACCTGCCTGGCATGGTGGCTCATGCCTATCATCCCTGAACTTTGGGAGGCCGAGGCGGGTGAATCCCTTGAGCTTAGGAGTTCGAGACCAGCCTGGCCAACGTGGCAAAACTCCGTCTCTACGAAAAAATACAAAAATTAGCAGGGCATGGTGGCGTACGCCAGTAGTCCCAGCTACTCCAGAGGCTGAAGTGGGAGGATTGCTTGAGCCCAGAAGGTCGAGGCTGCAGTGAGCTGTGAACGCGCCACTGCACTCCAGCCTAGGTGACAGAGCAAGCCCTTGTCTCAAAACAAACAAACAAAACACCATGACACATAGAATCCTATAGTTAGAGAAAATAATCTTTCAAAAATGAAGTTTAAGACAACAAAAGCCGTGAGGATGTCACCAGTAGAACTGCACTGCAAGAAATGTTAAAGCCGCTTCTTGGTAACTTGGATTTATATTAAAGAATGAAGAGTGCCAGAAATGGTAAATATATGAGTAATTATGAAAAACTTCTCCCCCTGACTTAAATTTTTGTAAAAAAGATAACTGACTGTAAAATGAAAATGACAAGACTGTATTATCAGGTCCATAATTAAAGATTTCTGTCAGTATTTATATATAAGGGACAAAATTCTAGCTGAAGTCTTTAAACCTGTAAAGTTTGATAATAATAGCTTAAAGGATGGAAGAAGGAAGTGAAATTGTACAAAGAGGTCTTATATTACACACGAAGTATTATATTATTATTTGAAGGTAAATTGTGATGAGTTAAAAATGCATAATCTAAACCTTAGAGCAGTCATCAAAAATGCAAAAGAACAGATATGGCTAATAAGTGAATAGTGAAGATAACATGAAATCTTAAAAATAAAAAGCTTGAATGGAGAAGCAGAAATATGGAAGAAATCTGTGTCCCTAATGACCGTGGAGCTGACATATCAGCTCTGGACTCTACCTCCTGACTTCTTTTAAGTGAGAAACAAACTTGTTTTATTTTTAAAATTTTTTTATATTAAAAAAATAGAGACAGGGTCTTGCTATATTGTCCAGGCCGGTCTTGAACTCCTGGGCCCAAGCAATCCTCCCACTTTAGCCTCCCAAAGTCCTGGGATTACAGGCGTGAGCCACCATACCCAGCCAAGAAACAAACTTCTATCTTGTATAAAGACATTGCTATTTTGTACTGTGTTATGTATAGCTGAACCTAATCCAATTCACAAGCCTATAGAAGTTTCATGAAATAGAGCATATTTCTCAGAATCAGGTAATCCACGTGTGGCCAGCAATTTCAACATAGTTCTGAGGTTCCTATATTTGTCACTAAAATTCCAGGCATACAGCATCTTTCGTATGGATATCATTTACTATTAGTTTAATTAGTTTTTCTTGAAGGAGAAAACACATGTAAAGTGCTTAGCCCAGCCTTGGAATGCAGCAGATTCTCAGTCAATATGTAGTACTTTGAAACCAAACCACGATAATAAGGTAGATGGCCCACAGGTTAGACATATGTTCGGGTTTGTTCTCCAAAGTCAGGTGTAGAAAAGCATGGTGACATTCACATATATCAAAATCTGTAGATTCCTTTGTGAAATTGTGACTTTACCTCCACCATACATTCTGTACATTTCTTCAGAATCTACAGTCTTTTGAATTCAGGACAGTTCAGTCATGGAAAATGAGTGCACCTACAATTACCATATGCTCAGTCTACATATCTAGTTAAATACCTAAATTTCTTTCACCAAAGGGGCTATCCTTTTGTTGCTTATCTGCAGTTTCCAATTTGGTATATTCAGATATCTAGTCATTTCAGTAAGAAAGTGAATCCTGGGAGACTAAGGTTTTTTGGATCTCTTAAATTCTAGAAAGTTTTTGATCTGTGGACATTGCTCAGTAAACTTCAAGTTTCCTGTACCATCTGACTATATCAAAATCAACTAAAACTGTGTTTCTACTCTTTCCTCAAACAAACATGAATACAGTGTTTGGGACATGAACATAAGGAAAAATCACAATATTGATGTCATTTCTAAAACAACATGAAATAAATATAATTTGCTAGTAAATGAGGAAGAGGAAATTAGATACACGTCTTTTCTTATAACTTGAAGAAACTGCTGCAAACTTATTTTTCTCCTTTCACTGCAAATATTTCATCCACTTCAAATGAACATATCTTCCCATGTTTAGTCCAAATTTCTCATAGTTTATACTAACCCTAGACTGCCTATTGGACTCTTACTGACATTCTTGGGATTTGAGAGTGATAACGTTGTGTGCGTGCGTGCGTGTGTGTGTGTGTGTGTGTGTGTGTGTAATATTCAGATTATAAGTAGGCTATCTCTCAGAATTCTTACCTCCAATATTTCTCCCAAAAATAAAATTATTCTCTTCTAATGTCCTCAAAGTCTCCAAATAGCTCATAGTCAACATAGAACATGTTCCTATTTTAAACCTGTGAATGGCACATAATTTGAAGGCCTGGGCTTTCACTCAAAAGATTTGTAGGCCCCAAATACTGGCTCTGACATTTTAGATATATTTGGAAAATGTCAAAGACAAGCCAGTTAAAATTTCAATGTTTTAAAGGAGTCTGCTTGTACACCAAAGAATGCAGCCTATAAATTCTCAGTATTAGTACAATCAACATATACACAAGCAGTTATTTTGGAATTTTAAATAATACTGTGAATTGAGAGAAGTGGAAAACCCATAAGAGAAGATTTAGATTGTATTTGCATCCCTAAAATAGATATATTTGCTGATACACTAATTACTTAAATTTTTGTATCTCAAATTTCATGTATTCTTTCATGGAATACTTACTGAGCACGGACTATGGTGCCAGACTATGGATACAAAGATTAATTAGTCTTGGTCCTAAGCTTTTTTTTTTATTTTTTATTTTTCTCCTGAGATGGAGTCTTGCTCTGTCACCCAGGCTGGAGTGCAGTGGCGCAATCTCACTCACTGCAAACTCCTCCTCCCGGGTTCAAGCAATTCTCCTGCCTCAGCCTCCCAAGTAGCTGGAATTACAGGCGCCCGCCACTGCGCCCAGCTAATTTTTGTATTTTTGGTAGAGATGGAGTTTCACCATGTTGGCCGGTCTGGTCTCGAACTCCTGACCTCGTGATCCACCTGCCTCAGCCTCCCAAAGTGCTGGGATTACAGGCGTGAGCCACCACGCCCAGCTGGTCCTAAGCTTTTTGATGTTTGGGAAAGGGGAAATGCAGATAAGGGAATAATCAATTTTACATGAGAATAAAGTCAGAAAAACATTTCACAGAGGAGGTGGCAACTGAGCTGAATCCTAAAAAATGAGTAGGTGCTCACAAGCTGAACAAAGACATTTCAGCAGAGCTTGCGATGTTAAAAAAGACATGGGAAGAGCAAAGTAACAGCCCATTTAAAGAACTACAAGCAGTTCAGTATGGCCAGATCATAGGGTGTGACATGGGCCAGGTCAGGAAGTTTCTGAGACCAGATCATAAAAGTCTTATATGCCATGTCATGACAAAGAGTTTGGCAATGAAAAACTGTTGAAAGATTTTAAGCAGAGGAGAGATATAAAATCATACTAGTATTTGACAGAGTGACTAGCTAAGAGAATATGCAGTAATGCAGGTGAGAGATGATGGACAAACCAAGTAACTGTGGGAAATCAAAAGAAGGGGGAGATACCAATGATGTTTCAAGAGACAAAATGAATAGTGCTTGATATGTTGATTGGGTGTAAGAGGTGAAAGAAAGAGAAAGGAAGGATCATGTGGAGGTTTCTGGTCATGTAGCTGGGCATTATATATTATATTCATTAGTATAGAGTAGAAGCAACTTTTTATTGCTTTTTACAGTCAATACTTATTTATATTCATGCATTTACAGTCTTACCAATATTTTATTTTCTGTTGGCTTCGTTTTAGTAAGTATGCAGTGTGTCATTTTAGTTTTATTTATTTATTTATTTATTTATTTATTTATTTATTTATTTATTTATTGGAAACAGAGTTCTGCTGTGTGCCCAGGCTATAGTGAAGTGTCTTCCCAAGCTCAAGTAATCCTCTCACTTCAGCCTCCTGAGTAACTGGGACCACAGGCTTGTGCTACTATGCATAGACAAGATTTTTTAATTTTTTGTAGAGACAGGGTCTCCCTATGTTGCCCAGCCTGGTCTCAAACTCCTGGGCTCAACCGATCCTCCCACCTTGGCCTCCCAAAGTGTTGGGATGAGCTACTGTGCCCATCCCCAACATTGTAGTTTTAATTTACATTTCCTTGATGGTGCATGCAACTGAGTAAATTTTTATAAGAATATTGGCCATTTGCAAATCCTGTCTTCGAAGAGGCTGTTTAAGTTAAATTTTGCCCATTTTAAAATTATATAGTCTTTCTTTTTTTTCTTATTGATTTACAGGTGTTCTTTATATATACTAGTTACCAGTCATCATTCATCAAATATGTGTATGTGTATGCGTGTGTGTGTGTGTGTGTGTATATATATATATATGTAATATTTTCTCCTACCTGGACTAGTTTTTATGTAATCTCAACTTGGGATTCTCTTACCACAAAGGCAATGGGAATTTAGACCCTACACTCATCAGTTATGCAACTTTGGGTTTAGATTTCTCCCAGGAGAATATTTTTTCTTCTAGAGCTCAGGGCAGACAACAAACTGCTTGGTACTTGTCCAGTCTGATAGACTAAATTTTCTGGCTCCTTTTCACCGACCATATAACTTTGATAGGACTTTATGTCCTGGAATTAGCAGAAATCCCAGTGGTAGCCCCTGCACTGCAGATGCAAGAGCACATGTCTTGTCCCTATGTGGGCATTAAAACCCTGGCTACTAGCTGCCAGGGCATATATTCAGCCTTCTGACTTTGAGTCTCTCCCTACCCCCCACTATACCATCCCCAGCTTTTTTTTTTTTTTTTTTTCTTCTTACAACAGGAATTTTTCTTTCTCTCAAGCTTGGTTATGTATTTCACTATTGTTTTAGTGGTTATATTTACCCAACATTTCTACATATTCATATCAGAAAAGGTGGCTTCCATTAGCTCAGTCTGCCACGATGTAGGAACCTATTTTCCATTCATTTTTGAAAATTATTTCAGACACTTTGCCATAACTACCTACATTACTCTTTTTCTAAAAGTATTTCAGGGATACTTGTAAGAACACATCTGACTTTCTAAAATTCTACTTTATTCATGTTTAAGTAGAAAAGAAACATACTGTTGGTTAGGCATCCCCATCTCCAGATTTGTAATGTAGAATCTTATTACATTGTTAGAGAATCCTGGAGATCTGGAACAGGGTCAGGAGATAGTTTAGGGTAACAGCTATATTTAAATTTGGTAAATTAAAAGAATAATAAACTCATTAAAAGAATATAAACTCAGAAAGCTCAGTTTAATTCTCCCTATTTCATCCCTCCAGCTGGGTGCCCACATAACCCAATCCTTTCTTGTAAGTTTCCTCTACTTCTCCAAGTTACTTTAGAAACTAAAGTAGCAAGTTATGCCCTAAATGCCTCAGTTTTTGTTTTAAATCTCTTTATAGACCTGAGTACAGGAATCCTGGATTTTGCTAATTAAACTTTCCTATTTGAGTTCTGCCTTTTTGGAGACTGATTCCTCAGAACTAGCTTTCCCGAGTGGTACTGCTTTTAATATTTTGTCACATAATCCCCCCCAAGCAGTTTCATGCTTTGCCTTAATTATCCTGTGTCTCCTCCTGCTCCTCCAGCCTCCATAGTTACCTCTCAGGGATATTTCTTCACGACTCCACCCCACTGCATCAACGTACAAAGCACCCAGGCTCCAGCCTCCCGTCCTGAGTCACCCCATGCCCCCTTCTAGTGTTACCAGCTCAGGCTCCTGCCCTGCGTCTTGTCTCTTCTCAGATAAAATCAGTATCATGTAGTATTAGCATAAGTGCAGTTTCATCCATTTGGCTAGACTTAGCCAGCCTGGAGATTTTCAGTTGATGGAAGGTTTTTTTAAAAATGCACAATTTAAAAATCTTTTTGTTATAGAAACTTCCAAAACACACAGAAGGAGAAAGAATAATCTAATGAACCCCATGTACCCATCATCCAACTGCAATAGTTTCAATTCTTTGTCAATCTTGTTTTATCTCTACCTCCACCACACCCACTGGTTTATTTTGATACAAATCCCAGATGCCCTAAAATTTATTTTGTATTTCCATATGTGATTCTAAAAAGGGGGATTTTTTTTTAAAAGCATAAGCACAATAACTCCATCACACCTAAAAGTAAAAACCCCAAATATTTTCTCAATATTCTCAAATATCCAGTTTTTAAAAATTGAGATCCAAATAAAGAATATGCATGACATTGGTTGATGTATCTCTTATGTCTCTCTTTTTTAAAAAACCTTTGCATTATGGAAAGTTTCAAACATATACAAGGCAAACAGAGTAATATATGTACTCTATATCTAGCTTCAACAATGATCAATTGTCTATAACTCTTATATCATCTATACCTTCACCTACTCCCCAACTCAATTGTTATTTTTAACAGTTCTTTTGAGGTAACATGTATTAGTTGTACAGCTTTGACAAATGAATATACCAGTGTAACCCACAACGCTATCATGAACACAGGACATTTTCATCTCTCCAGAAGTTTGTCTTGTGTCTCTTACTCTTTCAGAGGCAACCAGTGTTTTGATTTTGTTTAACCTTAGATTAGTGACTGTTCCACAACTTTATACTATTTTACATCCAGCTTCTTCTCACTATAATATCTGTGAGATTTATTCATGTTGTTGGATTAGTTTGTTTCTTTTCATTGCTATCACTACTAAAATATATTTATTCTGTTGAGCTTATTTACACATATATTTTCTCTATAAGGCACATTGCAGCCTTTTTGGGATTAGGGACCTTAGGCAGCACTTTATCACTATGCTTGAGGGTCATTTTAAACAGTGAAGTCACCAAGAAAAAGCAAAAATTATGGCACTAAATAGACTGCAAAAAATATGTTTATTTATAGTATGAGAGCTGAAACAAGTGGGTAGAGAGCACGACCTCATCTGAGAACATATGCATCAGGTGATTCACTATTTGGCCACTCTGTGAGTGTTCATGAAAGACCACACCAGTATTGATTTTGAGGTTATGAATACCTTTTAGCGATCAGGCAAATTCACGAATACTGAATTCATTAATGATGAGTAGCAACTGTGCATATGTGTATTGGCATATGTACAGATAGTCCCTGACTTATGATGGCTTAACACATGATTTTTTAACGTTATGGTGGTGTGAAAGCTATACACATTCAGTAGAGACCGTACTTTGAATTTAATGTCAACAAGTGTCTCTGCCCCAGTGCCTTCTACCAATGATTCTCCAGCCTCATTAGAAGAGAGAGAAATTGATGACCCTGTTGATGTAGCATCCTCATCATCCAGCAACTAATTTTAGTTCAATACTTCAAACATTCTTGAGGCCCAGTGTTCTTTCAGCTGTGTGTGTTAATGGTGAGTACTCATACAACCATTCTGTTTTTTACTTTCAGTATAGTATTCAATAAATCACATGAGATAGTCAACACTTCATTACAAACAGACTTTGTGTTAGATGATTTTGCCCCACTGTAGGCTAATGTAAGTGTTCTGGGCACAATTAAAGTAGGCTAGGCTAAGCTATGATGTTTAGTACATTAGGTGTATTAAATGCATTTTTGACCTGCATTTTCAAATTACAATGGGTTTATCAGGACATAACCCCATTGTAAGTCAAGAAGCATCTGTACATATGTATAGTTATAAAACAAGGTTATCATCTATTTCTATTGTCTTGAACTTTGGAAACTAAAAAGAAGAATAAGCTTCCTACCTTCAGAAAACTTGATGGGACTATATTCCAGGAGACTTGAGCTTGATGGGGTATCCTGCCCCAAAATATGTGTGGATGTAAGGGTAACCATAACTCATTGTGAGATGAGAAAATATAAATAAATTGGGTTTTAGATATGCTAACATTTTTACTAACAAAGATTCCCGCCAAAGTGAGAAAAAAATAGAGATAGGAATGACATGTGTTCTAGAAAGAGAAATATAAAAGTGTTTAAAAACCTGATTTGAAAGAAAGAGGAGACTGATAGTTGTATACTCAATAAAGATAAAGGATGCAGTTCTAAGGTATTTCAATGAATGGAAAATGACAGACATGCCTAATGCAGATGTCAGGTGACTGCAAGAATCAGTTTTACCTGGGAGCTGAGAGGTAGAGGTGGGGCACAAACAGAAATGACTTTGCCTCATCAATAAAAGGGAAAATAGTCCTGACCGGGACTTGAAGGTATATGCATGGGAAGCCCTAGTAAGAACAGACCAAGTAATTCCAGAATATGGGTAAAGGAAATTGTCTCAACCTGGTTGTGTACCTTAGAGAACAATTTATTAAGAATCTGAAGAATTAATTTATCAACATCAAATTTGTATTAAAAAACCTAATTATCTGTGGTTTACATTTGAAAATAGATTTTATGCCCCCCAAGATCTTTATAAATTGTAGTCATGTATTTTTGCTCTGTATTTGACTTACTAAGCAAGAGCTGGACTGAAGAACATTATCAGGGATACTACAAGAAATGCATAAGATGAAGGTCATGTTCTCCAAATATTAGCATCACAATTACCTTTTCCAATCTCTAACCTTTACTACTATTCTCTTTGACGATGACAACAGAAAATAAGTCACCTGACTTTTGTTCCACTCTCACCCTTAAAATTTCCCTGTAGCTCAGATACCCAACCTAAGATACTTCTTGGAGTCAAGTCATAGAGCTATTCTAGCACTATCTTAGGATCCTTGACCACAATACTTACATCTCTATGCTGACAGATTCCAGTCTCCTTCCCAACCTTAAACCGTAATTCCTATAAAGCTCTCCTATCATCCCCACTCCTAAGACACTCTTACACTCCTAAGATGCTCTTATAACAGCATGCCCTAAGCCATAGCCTGGGTCTTCTTTTGTTTATTGGATATTTTGCTTGCACTCACTGGTTTCTATCTGGATATAAGAATTTCAAAGACTGTACAAAGACAGTTTAAAAAGTCCCTTGATATGGAGGGAGAAAAGGTATTAAAAAACCCACCAGTATATATTTTTAAAGAAAGCAACTTGGCTAATCAGATTATCATCACTATGATGTATACCTACATTTTAGTTTCTCACTGATCAGACTTAATATTTAGGAAATTTGTGAGAAGTAATCTGTTTATCTTAGAAGACTAGACATCCAAGAAATCCCTATCATTCAGAAGTAGTTTTACTGATTGATAAGAATAAAACAGAATTCAATGAAAAACTTGTTTTGTTCATAAAAGTAGTAGGATTGATATAAAATAAGAAAAACTAAGCCCTTTCATAATTTCAGGTTTAGCTTGAAGTTTTGTTTATTCAATTTCTAAATTTCATTCTTCTGTTACAATCATATATTACCATTTGTGCCATTATTTTACTATCTTGAGCAATTTGTTGCTATTTATTCCTTAACCGTAACTACCTGCCCTCATCTTTTACTCTCCATTTCCAAATTCCTACAGATTATTCAACTGGAGTATTAGACTGGGCTAGGGGTCGCAGACCATTGTTAGTTGATACTTAATAATAAAATCAGAACGTGTCAAATTACTCTGAAGACAGGTCCCCATGTACAGCTTTGAGAGGTAACAGGGGCCAGATTAGTGATTGTGTGTAATGTTAAGATTTGGGAATGGTGTTTAGCTGGCAGTTATTATTGCGTCTCACCTTTCCCCTTGGAAAAGTGTCTGCTATGTTGCAATCACTGAGCAAATGCCAAATGCCTTCTGGGAAGGTCTGATACTGCCAAGAATTCCCTCACCCCCAAGCTGTCTTCCATTGTGTGGGAAAGTTTTATAATTTCTAGTCTCCAGCATGCTACACCTAAATCCTGGCCAACCAGCCCTAACAAATGTGTGGTTCAAGCAGTCCCTTAGATTGCTTGGGTAACTAAAAATGTCCAGGGAACAGAAGAGAATGACAGCACAGATACATATGCTTATGTGTGACTTTTGACACAACAGAGAGAAAAAAATGCCATTAGAATTCTACTAATGTTGGAATCAGTAGTCATATTATGTCTTGATAAATAAGCATAAAAAGGAACTGTAGAAACCTTGTTCTATAGGTATAGAGCAGTGAAACTGATACAAAATAAGAAAATAAGCCCTTTTGTAATTTGAGGTTCAGTTAAAACATTTGTTTATTCAATTTCTAGATTTCATTGTTCAATTAGAACCATGAATATATAACATTTATGAAATAATTTTGCTATCCTAAACAAGTTGTTGCTATTCATTACTCAACAATAGCTATTTACCCTCATCTTTTAGTCTCCATTTCCAAATTCCAACAGATTATTCAGCTACAGGATTAGACTGGGCTAGTAGTTTGAAGATAAATAGGTGATAATTGACACAAGGAAATGGAATACATAATGTAAATATTTGACATTTTACTGGATTATGAAATGAGTTAGGTGTTAAGATTTATAAATATCACGGCTTTACTGATAACATGGTGAACTGTGGACTTGGCTATTGATATGGTTGGCTATCCGTGAATAAAAGGCAAACATTTGTACATGGGAACACTGGCAAATTGGTTGGCTTAGAATGAAACTGCAAATCTATCTTTATAAGTGGAACAGAAAAAAATGGAGTCCAATCATATAGTAAGAAAAAAGGAAAAGCAGCCAGGAATGGTGGCTCACGCCTGTAATCCCAGTACTTTGGGAGGCCAAGGTGGAAGGATCGTTTGAGCCTAGGAGTTCCAGATCAGCCTGGGCAATGTGGTGAGACTCTGCCTCTAAAAAAAAAGAAAAAAAAATTAACTGGGTGTGGTGGCACATGCCCATAGTCCCAGCTAGCTGGGAGTCTGAGGTGGGGGGATTGCTGGAGCCTGGGAGGTCAAGGCTGCAGTGAGCCATGATCACGCCACTGCACTCCCACTTGGGCAACAGAGGGAAACTGTCTCAAAACAAAACAAAACAAAAAGGAAAAGAAAGAAAAAAAGGCTATCTCGCAGTTCTATGTGGTAAAAATCCCAATTACCTTGAGATCTTTATCCAGCAATCACAATAGGACTCACTAATCCAGAAGTCAAAGTAAAACCTCTGAGCTGCTTTAAAAAAAAAAAAAGGAAAGAAAAGGTTTAAAAAGCTATATACTGAAGCTCAGAAACGTGATTAATAGAAAAATTTATTATGTTTAAATTCATTTAAATAAACCTGATTATTTCATTCCTCAGGCCATAGAAGATTAGAAACAACAAAAATTTTCCATTCATTATAGATTCTAACATCTATTGTGTGTTAACTACGTGTGAGGGATAATTCCACAAGCAACTGATTTAATCGTCTGAGGTAAGTATTATGACTCCTCACATTTTACAAATGAGAAAACTGAGGTGGAGAGAGGTTGATTAATTTGGCCAAGATCATAGAGTAGAAAGTAGTAGAGTCAGGATTCAAACACAAGTTTTCTACTGGTGTCTACACTTTCAGGTACTACTGGCAAACAGCAGGGGCTACGGACACAACAATGAACAGAGCAGCGGAGGGTCCTGTTTTCACAGTTGAGAAGCAACAGGGAACAGTAAGAGAACCATGGCTGAGCGCAGTGGCTCACGCCTACAATCACAACACTTTGGGAGGCCAAGGCAGGTGGATCACAAGATCAGGAGTTCAAGACCAGCCTGGCCAGAATGGTGACGCCTGTAGTCCCAGCTACTCGGGAGGCTGAGGCAGGAGAATTGCTTGAACCTGGCAGGCAGTGAGCCGAGATTGCGCCACTGCACTCCAGCCTGGGCGACAGAGTGAGACATTGTCTCAAAAAAAAAACAAAAGAGAACCGTGAATTGGCAGGAGCAAGAACTGTGACAAGCGGAACAATAGGGATGGGAGCTGAAGATTAGGGAGCACTGGACTCTTTACAGTTATCTTGTTTACTCTTTACAACCATTCTGCAAGTCACCATCATCATTGTTTAGATGAAGAAATTGAGGCTTTAAAAAGTCAAATACATTTCCCCAAATTGCACAATTAGTAAACAGTGGACGTGGAGTTTGAATCCAGGTCTGTTTGACACCAAAGCTTAATTTTTTCTCACTATACCTCACTGCTGTAACAAAAAACTACCTACACAGGCGCTTAAAAAATATTTCAGTCTGGGCCACTCTGTATAGAAGGAAACAGTCCTGAACATACTATGCTAGTCATTGAGGGTTTTATTGAATGCATAAATGGTTGAATATAAAAATGGCACTATAATGAATGTGTAAAATTAAGACTCTAGTAATTGAGAAACAACTGCATTCTGTTGATTAGTGTCTGTTTAAGAAAACAGAGTAATGTATGATATATTTTTAAAGTCTAAAAATAGATATGGTTAAAATAAAACTAATTTGTGGATTTAAAGGAATGAGTTTCAAGTACCTAGAAAATTCTTCTATGTGGAATATCTATTTTCTAATGATACCAGATAAAGTTTTCAACATAGGGAAATAGTACAAACAGACATATTAAATAAAGGTTTATGCTATTTTGTGTTAACCTTTGTTTAATAAAATAAGTAAAGGGCCCACTGAAAACGAAAGGGCCAAATAACCTTTATTTAATAAAACAAATAAGGGCCCAATAAAAAATAGTCCCTCCTCGTTTCATGTTTTCCTAGAAAAAATAAAAAATAAAACAACGGTAGTCTCAACCCTTTAATACCAACTTAGATTATGTGTTAATGATGAATCATATAGTATTTTTAGATGTTTCTACAAATTATAAGAAATTATAATTTGTCAGGAATTTGAACTATTAGAATGGTGAAATAATTGAATTTTCCCCTGAAGTATACTTTGGTGAGAAAAAAAGGACATGAGATGTTCTTCAGAAAACCTCTAAACTTAAAATTCAGGTATTCAGCCAAGTAAACAAATCATTTACTTAAAAGAACAATGTATATTTTACATCTTTAATGCATGTTTAACTCCATTTCCTACACTTTCCCCATCTATATTACTGTATTGATGATCGGTCCCATAATGATAATCATGATATACATTCTGTCCTCTAAGCTATAAAAGAACAAAAAGATAAACTACATTCATTGCAATTGGGGAATAACATATTTGATTTATATATATATATATACACACACACACATATATATATATATTTTTTTGAGATGGAGTCTCTGTCACCAGGCTCGAGTGCAGGGGTGCCATCTCCGCTCACTGCAACTTCTGACTCCCTGGTTCAAGCGATTCTGCTGCCTCAGCCTCCCGAGTAGCTGGCATACAGGCACGCGCCACCACACCCAGCTAATTTTTGTATTTTTCGTAGAGACGGGGTTTCACCATGTTGGCCAAAATGGTCTCGATCTCCTGACCTCGTGATCTGCCCACCTCAGCCTCCTAAAGTGCTGGGATTACTGGTGTGAGTCACAGCACTCGGCCTTGGTTTCTATATTTAAAAATTAGTCAATTATTGCTTATCTGGTAGCTTTCAGATAACTCAAATATTAATTATTAATTCTTTAGATTTTTTTTTTTTTTTTGAGTTGGAGTCTCGCTCTGTCACCCAGGCTGGAGTGCAGTGGTGCAATCTTGGCTCACTGCAACCTCTGCCTCCCAGGTTCAAGTGATTATCCTGCCTCAGCCTCCCGAGTACCTGGGATTATAGGCATGTGCCACCACTCCTGGCTAATTTTTAAAATATTTTTAGTAGAGATGGGGTCTCACCATGTTAGCCAGGATGGTCTTGATCTCCTGACCTTGTGATCCACCCACCTCGGCCTCCCAGAGTGCTGGAATTAAAAAAAATTTTTGGAAAGTTTTCCTAGAAATATAAGAAAATCATGTTTTCATTGATTGCACAGTTACTTGTATTGACTTCCATTGACTTTAAAGTACTATGTCCTGCTTAGGAATTTGACATATTTTTAATGAAAAAAAAATTTTTTTTTCTTTTTGAAACGGAGTCTCATTCTGTCACCCAGGCTGGAGTGCAGTGGACTGATATTGGCTCACTGCAACCTCCACCTCCTCGGTTCAAGCAATCTCTCACCTCAGCCTCTCCAGTAGCTGGGGATACAGGCGGGAGCCATCACGCCTGGCTAATTTTTATATTTTTAGTAGAGATGGAATTTCACCACGTTGACCAGACTGGTCCTGAACTCCTGACCTCAGGTGATCCACCTGCCTCAGTATCCCGAAGTGTTGGGATTACAGGTATGAGCCACTGTGCATGGCCAAAAAGTTTTAACAATTTAAAAATAGTAAGAATTCTTCAATTGGTTAATGATCATAGACAGACAACATTCAAACAAACAAAATACCATTTGATACTGAATAGTTTTAACATTTTAATTGTGTTGCAAGAAAACTTTGTGTTGGAGATAATTACTTAATTTAGATCCGAATGTATGTGCACTGGAAAGTGGCATTTTATGTTGATTACAAAAATGTATTTAGGCAATAGGCTTAGTTTTGACCAAGCCTATTTGCTAATTTTGGGAAGTTTTTTTTATAAAAAATCAAAGAAGTGAGTGTAGTTTAAAGTACAAGAGAAAGAAAAACATTATTTTCTTCCTAGGCACTTTTCTGGTGGATGGATGGAGGATACATAGCTACAACTACTTCTTCCAGATTTTTCAAGACAGTTCAAATTTTAATATTCCATTTTGAAACCATATTAAACCATTCACTTTCATTTTTGTTTCAAAATGTTTGGACACCACGGGGGGGTAACAGTCTGACAATTTTAGGAAAATCTTACTTTTACTTTGATTCCAAATGTATTATCAGAGAGTTTCCAAAGGTGGGTTCCAAAAAATTTACAATATTTAAGTAACAAAGAATAATTGACTTTGGATAGGGCTTCTCATTGGCTTTAGAAATTTTATGAGATATGGTCTGGGTTTATAAAACCACAGAGAGACCTATTTTTGAAGCTTCATTGTGCCAGAACTACTTAGAAAATTATTTCTTCCAACTTAAGACTTCATATAGCACATATATACTGATTAATTTGTAAATTAGAAAAAGTTTACCACCTATTACTAGGACAGTATTTCACAATGTAGTATATACTTCTCCTTTTAAAAACATTTACTATAATCCTTCCTTCCTCCCTCCCTCCCTCCCTCCCTCCCTTCTTTCTTTCTTTCTTTCTTTCTCTTTTTTTCTTTCTTTCCTTCCTTCCTTCCTTCCTTCTTTCTCTCTTTCTTTCTTTCTTTCTTTCTTTCTTTCTTTCTTTCTTTCTTTCTTTCCCTCCCTTCCTTCCTTCCTTCCTTCCTTCCTTCCTTCCTTCCTTCCTTCCTTCCTTTCTTTCTTTCTTTCTCTCTCTCTCTCCCTCCTTCCTTCCTTCCTTCCTTCCTTCCTTCCTTCCTTCCTTCCTTCCTTCCTTCCTTCCTTCCTTCCTTCTTTCTCTCTCTCTTTCTCTTTCTTTTTCTTTCTTTCTTTCAACAGTCTCACTCTGTCACCCAGTCTGGAGTGCATTGGCGCAATCTCGGCTCACTGCAACCTCTGCTTCCTGTGTTCAAGCTATTCTCCAGCCTCAGTCTCCTGAGTAGCTGGGATTACAAGAATGTGCCACCGCAACCAGCTAATTTTTGTATTTATAGTAGAGATGGGGTTTCACCATGTTGGCCAGGCTGATCTCGAACTACTAATCTCAGATGATTCACCCACCTCGGCCTCCCAAAGTGCTGAGATTGTAGGCGTAGGTCACTGCACACAGCCTATAATTATATTTTCTAAGAAATTATTTAGGCCAGGCATGGTGGCTCATACCTGTAACCCCAGCACTTTGGGAGGCTGAGGTGGGCAGAGTGGTTGAGCCTAGGAGTTCAAGACCAGCCTGGGCAACTTGGCAAAACCCCATCTCTACAATAAATGAATAAATAAATAAATGAAACAAAAGTGAGCTTGGTGTGGTGGCATGTGCTTGTAGTCCTAGCTACTTGGGAGGCTACGGTGGGAGGATTGCTTGAGCCCAGGAGGTGAAGGATGGAGTGAGCTGAGATCATGCCACTGCACACCAGCCTGGGTGACAGAATGAGATCCTGTCTCAAAAAAAAAAAAAAAAAAAAAAAAAGAAAGGAAGAAAGAAAAAGAAAATAATTATTTAAATATTGAATCAGTATGACAGGGCTTGTCAAAGCAACAATTAAGTAATTGGCCTAGAATATTACTTTGCACATCTTGATGAAGTTCAGATAGTAGACTCATTAAAAGAACATAATGCTTTGCTTTCTACTCCTTTAAAGAAAAGGAAGCATTTTAGCAGTAATGGTGTAAATACAGGACATCCCTATTTCTTGCTTATTAAAGAAAATGTTGAAAGGAGACCTTATCTTCACTTGTTTGACATCCTTTTAGAAAAGATCAGTCTTTTAATTTCCTTTCTTTTTGTTCTTACAACTTTTAATTGGTTCATATGTTTTAGACCTCAGAGGACAATGCCATCTTTCATTTTTAATGTGGCATATCCCTAATATCCTAATGCCTATTCTTTGGGTACAATATAGGTAGCTCCTAAAACATACTTGCTTTTGTGTAATACTTGGGTTGCATACATTTTGTGGCGGTTGTGACATACTTCTTATACATAAAATCAGGATTTTAAAATTTGTTCTCTGGGATTAATGTATATAGTTGTGCAGATTATGTGTATATTAGTATCATTATTATGGACTCATATTATGACTCTGAAGGTTTCTTTTAATGATGAGATCATACATGTATCTGAGATGGGATTCTAAAGGTTGCCACAGAAAACCCAACACTCAATTCATGTAGGGGCTCTGAAATTGAGAGCATTTCTGTTTGTATCTGATTTCCTGGTCTTGTATCTTTATATAACTAAGAAATTATGCAAATTCATTTAACCATAACCAACAGCCAAATCTTCCACAGGCACTTTGAGTGTATGTGCATGTTCATGAGTAGATATGTTAAGGATTCCTATATTTGTAATTTCTAAACTTTTATGTCTAGACAGAAGAAAATACAGTGCAGTATTTGAGCATTATTTTTCATATGTGTGATGATAATTTGCAGGGACCATTTAGACAGACCTAAAATATGTGAATTAGATGTGGTGCTTCTAAAGAAACTCCTTCCCACTTTTTCACTCTGGAAAAAATAATTTACTCTTTTGTTTAACTATTTTTTTCTTTGACTCAAAGGATTCCATGATTTGTATATATTTTTCTTGTAGGTATTTTAAATAATATACCATAAAAATAACACACAGCAAATTCAAATTTAATTAGAAAGATATTTAACTAAGAATGCCACGTTTTGGCCAGGTGCAGTGGCTCATGCCTGTAATCCCAGCACTTTGGGAGGCTGAGGTCGGCAGATCACGAGGTCAAGAGATCCACACCATCCTGGCCAACGTGGAGAAACCCCGTCTCTGCTAAAAATACAAAAATTAGCTGGGTGTGGTGGCAGGCGCCTGTAGTCCCAGTTACTCAGGAAGCTGAGGCAGGAGAATCGCTTGACCCTGGGAGGCGGAGGTTGCAGCGAGCTGGGATAGCGCCATTGCACTCCAGCCTGGGAGACAGAGTGAGACTCCATTAAAAAAAAAAAAATGCCATGTTTACACAGTATTCTTCTCTTGAAATTTGATAGTGAGCTTCAAAATTCATAAATTTCTTTTCCTTTTCTTGAATAAAACATCATCTAACATGTAATTGGAAAATAAAAACTTACCTATTGCAATGGAAGCAATGATAACATTGTTCATTGTATTCATTGTACATGAAGCGCTACATTATGTTATTGATCAATTTTATCTTTAAATGACTTGTGTGGGCCATTATCGGGGCTTAAAACAGTCACAATGAACTGGATATTGTTTTTAAACTTAAAGAGAGCATTCGTGGTTTCCTAAATATTCCCAATTTAAGTTCATCTAGGCAGAGCAAGACCTTTTGCCCGTGTTTACGATCATGCTTCTATTATGTCATCCTACCTCCCTCAGTGTTCACTAGAAAGGGATTCAGAGGCAGCTCTCAAGGCCCTGTTTCAACATCATTTTGTCTTGCTCAGCCCACAGTACTGCATCTCTCTTTGCTGTACCTTTAATAGCTCCCTCTCCACTGGCTGTCTCCCAAAAATGCGCCCCTTGACCCTACCCCCTTCTCTAGCTATTAGTCTGTTTCTCCTTCTCTTCCTATTCAAGTTTCTTGAGAGGGGGCTACATTCAGTCCTTGCATTTTCTTATCTCTCTTTCATTTCTTTAGTATCTCTCTCTTATTGTACTAAAATATACATAAAACTTTCCATCGTAACTGTTTTTAAGTGTACAGTTATGTGGTGTTAAGTACATTCACACTGTTCTGCAACCATCACCACAATCCATTTCCAGAACTTTTTCATCTTCCCAAATGGAAACCCTCTACTCATTAAACAGTAACTTTCTATTCTGCCTCTACCTAGCCTCTGGCAACCACCATTCTACTTTCTGTCTCTATGAGTTTGAAAAGTTTCAGTGCCTCTTGTAAGTGGAATCGTATAGTTTGTCGTTTTGTGACTGGCTTGTTTCACTTAGCAGAATGTCTTCAAGGTTCATCTGTGTTTTCTTTATTCTCTATTATGACCTGTCTTCTCCATGTCATTGAAACATTCCTTGCCAAGGTCACTCATGACCCTCTACTTCCTCAATATTCTGGAAAATTGTCTTCCTTTTTCTTTTAGTGGCATTTAACTGCACTTGGTACTTTTTGATACTCTCTCTTCTTTTCACTTCTTATTTTCCTCTTTTGATTTTCTACCTACATTTCTAGCAATTTTTTGTACGTTTCTAGCACTTTTGTGGACTCCTCTCTACCTTAAACATTGTTTTTCTCCTATGTCTCTGTACACTCAAAAGTATATATTCCTTCAATGATCTCATGTATTCCCGTGGCTTCCACCTACCGCTTATGTATTGACTCTGACTTTTCATCCAACTCTCATTTCTCTCCTGAGCTTTAGAAAAAGGGTGGCTGGAGATCTTTACATGAAAGTTCCACAGACAAGGTGTTCAAAACTGAACTTACCGTCTTTCCCTCCAGATTTGTATCAACAAATAGTTGGAACCAACCTGAGTCATTCTTAAGTCTAAGTTTTCCTACCCATAACATGCAGTTGATTTCTTAAGTTTTCTTGGTTTTACCCACTTAATGTCCCTGGAATCTGTCCTCTTCTATCCATCCATTCTCACTATTACTGCTACTTGTCAGCTCAAGTATTATTCTTTTTTTCTGGGCTTACTGTCACAGCCTCCTAATGAGTCTGCTTCTCTTCCTTCAGTTTTATCCCCATCGAAAGAAATCCCCACTTGCTGCCAGAATGATCTTTCTACAAAGCAAATCCAATTATGTCACTTTCTGAATAGTTTTTGAATGCCTCCCCTTTGCCGTCAGGAAAAAATCCAAATCTCTTAGCAGAACATGCCATGGTTCTGCAGGACCTGGCCTCCACTCACCTCTTCAACCTCAGCATTTGCTACTTTCCTTTATGCATTAGGTGCTTCCACACACGTGGTAAACCTCCCTGGACACACTCTCTTCAGACCCACCATATCTTTGTATGCGGCATTCTCCTGGACAACTCCTACCAGTTCTTTAGGACTCAGCTCCAAGGCCGTCTTCTCCAGGAAATATTCCCTGGAGGTGGGTATAGTGGATGCTATGGTGTGCTGCTTGCATTTCTCTATCTCCTCGGGACTGAAGTACAGATATCA
This sequence comes from Theropithecus gelada, assembly GCF_003255815.1. NCBI lineage: Eukaryota > Metazoa > Chordata > Mammalia > Primates > Cercopithecidae > Theropithecus > Theropithecus gelada. Next base: position 84,815,946 of record NC_037681.1, read on the forward strand.
CTAACTGCTGGGAGTGTTGGTAATGGATAGATCTTGGCAACACTTAGTTCTAGAGATTGCCCTTGTTTGAAGAGAGCTTAAGATCATGCTTTCCTTCCTAGAGCCAGCCCAGGAAAGACTACAATGATTAGTTGATTCAGAAGTTTATACTTTTATAAGCCTGGTCCCATTGCTCCAGTGGAGACAACTCTGTAGGCCATTGTAGCTCCATAATTCTCCCATAGAAGGGCTGAGGACTTTGTGGCAACTACATCATAATCCCACTTCTCCTTTTGCCCAGTTCAGCTGTTTTCACTTCACCCTATAGGTGCTAATTCTGAAAGCAAGCCTCCTGCACACAAACATCCCTCTGAGTCTTTTTCCCAGGGAACTGAAGAGCAGCACTGGGTTAGGACTCTTTTTTTTTTTTTTTTTTTTTGAGACGGAGTCTCGCTCTGTCGCCCGGGCTGGAGTGCAGTGGCCGGATCTCAGCTCACTGCAAGCTCCGCCTCCCGGGTTTACGCCATTCTCCTGCCTCAGCCTCCCAAGTAACTGGGACTACAGGCGCCCGCCATCTCGCCCGGCTAGTTTTTTGTATTTTTTAGTAGAGACGGGGTTTCACCGTGTTAGCCAGGATGGTCTCGATCTCCTGACCTCGTGATCCACCCGTCTCGGCCTCCCAAAGTGCTGGGATTACAGGCTTGAGCCACCGCGCCCGGCCTGGGTTAGGACTCTTAATACCACTTGCCTACTCTTATCACAGCTCTTAACCCCCACCCCTATCATAATTGTCTGTCTGTTTCTCTTCTCACAGCTCTTACCCCCGACCCATATAATAATTGTCTGTCTGTTTACTTATTGGTCTATGCCTAACTATATTGAGCAAACTAGAGAACAGGGATTTCAATCTTGTCTTTTTATCCTTATTTCCTTTTTACCCTGACTCATTAAATCTGTTTGAATAAATAAAAGCATAAACGAATGCATGAGAGATTTCTATCTTCAAAAGCTTTGGGGGCTTCCCTAAAATCAGCTCAGCCCTTCCTGAACATTATTTCTTTTTGGAATAGCCCCAGAAAATCTGGGTCATCTCTCCTAGGGTGTATTTTAGGTTTGTTGCTTTTCATGCTTCATGAAATCATGAGAAGCATGGATTTGGAGGTCTGGATTTAGAAACCTGGGTTGAATTCTTGGAGCACCATGTACTAACTGTGTGATTTTGGCCAAATCATATAACTTCTTCATGTCTCAGTTTAATTACCTGAAAAACAGCACTATCTAGCCCACAGATACTGCTTGGTGGTAAATAAATGAGATAATATCTGTGTAAAGTGATGGCACATAGCAGATACTCAGTAAATTTTAGCTTCCTTCCTCTTTTTCTTCTTTTTAGATTGAATTTACCCAACTATAATAACTTGCAAAGAAATAAATTATAGTAGTTTGGTCCTACTGAGATGATCTCAATAGCTCTCATAATCTTCCTTTTCCCCCACATGGCAGAAATCCATCATTCTCTGCTACTATTCTTATTTTAGAAGGAAAAAAAAAAAAAAAACAGCTGAAATCATCTACTCAACAATGCAAGTCTCTGCTTGCTATAAATTTTATTTATCATGAGGCATCAAATTTGCTAGTGGCAAGAGGTGTGTGTCTAGGTGTGCCTCAGAGTGAATCAAAGGCAAATAAATCACATGAATGTAATGCTACCTGATGGGTTTCACTGATGTGTAGGAGGAGCTAAAATGATTAACATAAGGTCACAATGAAGGGTTAAAGGGATGGTAGCAAGTTATCCCACTGATTCACCCATATATCCAGTTTTCTTCTTCTCAGTACTTGGAAAATCACATTTCTTGGTTCCTTTGCAATTGGGTGAACCCTATGATGAGCTCCAGGCAATTGGTTGGGAGTAGAAGTAATATATCACATGTAGGAAGAAGTTTTTAAGAGCCAGTGATCAGTTCCCAGCTAGAAACAGTCTGTGATATTGAAGGATATAAACCCTAGACACTGTCCCAGACTTGGGGCAGATTTTTCTGCAAAAAGGAAATAACCTTTTGTTGTGTTAAACTCTGAAATATTCATGTTACTTATTACCACCACAAAATTAGGCACTTCTAACTCATGCATTGGGTTCAGGAGAACTCAGGAAAATCTGAATAAATCATATATCTCAGGAAAAACAGGAAACACAGCCAGCTGTCTCAGAAAATAGAGTTGGAAGGTTATTTAGGATTATTGTTGATTTACTGCTCCACCACTAAAGTAACTTATCCTCTCCCTTTAGATCATCTCCTTTCTGTGTCTACTTCTGCTTCCACTTCCAATTGCCAGTTGTCTTTTTTTGCATCATTGTATTTTACATATCTTGCAAATAGATACAACCCAGTAAGTACAATTTGGATACTGAATCAGAAAGTGCTCTTGAATCAGACTACTTCATAGGCTACTGGGGAGCCTAAAATGCACTTTCAGGTACCTTCCTCTGGTCCAATTAGCAACAACATGGAGTTGGGTCCTGAAATACAAAACATGGCCATGTATCCTTGAGGAAATCTTGGGGTCTCTTCCTCCTAACAGGAGCTGTGGCTTGGAGTCCTGTTAGACAGGAGCTGTCACTATGGTAGGCACCATATTGGCCTGTTCAGTAAACTGGGATACAGACTTTTCAGGTCAGCGAAAGAGAGGCTATTATTCTATTACTGTGACTGCTGGGCCTAGAACTGGTTATAAAAATGTCTCGGTATTGACCTGGAAATTGGCCAGTGGCTTCTGGGTTGGGACAAAATTTTTGTTGAACTGAGAAGTCTTCCTAGATGAGACAGGAACTGGACCCTAGGTCAAATGCAGATTTCTTGCCTTTTGGATACTTCTTGGTCATGAACTAAATAGTCAACTTTGAGAAATGTTTTTGGTTGATAATACGTACAACAGGCAATAGTTTTTTCTTAGGACAATGTAATAATCAGTGACTTAACATTGTTTTGATGTTAAAATATAATATATGGACTATTTCACTTTACCTTGGGCATTTGGTTAACTCATAAATGTGAAATTAGAGCTTCCCTCTGTTCTTAATGTCACCATCCTAGTGGCTATTGTCTCTTTATGAATACTTTTTTTTTTTTTAATGTAAGGTAGTCTGTGTTTGGTGTATGTTTATTTATTTACCTTCTTAAAATGCTTACTACCATTTTAAACTCCACTCCTCAACCTTATCCTTTCTTGTTTAACCTTCTTTTGAGGCACCTTTTATATTTTCCAAAGTACTCCATTGTCCTCTCAAATGGCTTCAGTGCCCCGATTGATCTGCATCTAATTCTCAGTCAAAACTATTGCTGCCTCTGAAGTTATCTCCATTAGGGGGTTAACAGCAAATAAGCCAATTAAATGACTATACACTGAGCTACAGGTTTCGGAAGTTATATATATATTTATTTTTTTATTTTTATTTTTTTAAATCAGAGATATCTTCCTAACAGTCTTTAAATTATAACAGGTCATTCCTGATTCCTTTTAACAGTACAGACAGGATGGTGGTCTCCAACACTAACTCTTGGTTGGAGGTAGTGGTACAGAATAGGGATGGTGGACTTAATATGTTTTGGGAAACCATGACCATAATTCACATACTTTAAGAGACCATTATTTATAAAACTCATCTGTATTGCAGGGCTGCTAAGCTGTGAAAAATGTGTGTCAAAAATTCTACTGAAATATGATACAGTTATACACCACATAACAATATTTTGGTCAAGAACAGGCTGCATATATGATGGTGGTCCCATAAGATTATAATGTCATATTTTTACTGTCTCATTTCTATGTTTAGATACACAAATACTTACCATGGTATTACAATTGCCTCCAGTATTCAGTAGGCTGTAGCATGCTGTACAGGTTTGTAGCCTAGGAGCAATAGGCTATCCCATATGGCCGAGGTGCATAGTAAGCTATACCATCTAGTTTTGTGTAAGCACACTCTATGATGTTCACACAATGACAAAATTGCCTGACAATGTATTTCTCAGAAGGTATTCGGGTTGTTAAACAACATATGACTGTACATGGGTTGATGCACTATGGGGACGGAGCAGTGCAGGAGTAGAATGAGGGCTGAGTTTTCACTGAGACCAGGTTTGACTTCCAACCCTGCCCTTAATTAGCTGTGTAACCTTGGGCAAAGCATTTAACCTCTCTGAGCCCAAGGGTTTTCATCCGAAAAGTGGAGATAATAATGGCTATGAGCTTATTAGATGTTTCACTGAAGATATTGTACATGAAAAGCTCCTGACACACAGCAGATGCCCAGTGGGTATTAGCTGAATTTGAATCTACCTCCTTTTAAGTACCCTTTACACTTCAAGAAAGAGACTCCTGTCCTATTAAGGAGATTGATAGAGGACTAGAAAGAACTCTGTGGTTGGGAGAGAAAAAATCTTAGCCTTGACTGCCCGACCTCCTTTATACTATTATTGCCTTGATAACAATTTGCTTGTTATTCCTTACTCCCTTCACGAAATCATTAAATTCTGAGTTCCTACATTTTGTCAGGTACTAGGGATAAAAAGATGAATAAGATATACGGTCTCCATGGATCACAGAGTCAAGTAGGGAAAGAAAAAGCATAAGAAAATAAGAAGTGTTAAACTATTACTCTGAAAAAATGTGCAAACCTTTTCATTAAACAATTTTTTAAAGGTAGATTCCCAATAGCAGCTATGATTTGTAAAATGTTGTAGAAACATGGACAATTTAAAGTAAACGCTATCACAAAGCAAACTGCCTTCAACTTTTCCCTCTTAGAGTTAATTTTGACTTTGGCATGAGGACACATTTTGTTTTTCTTCTGCTCACACAGTGCATCTGTTACCTTCTCTGTCAGGCAAGTATAGAAAGTAAATCATCAGGCAAGAAACAGTAAGCACACATCTAAAATCTGAAGCAAAATTGGTAGGGATAATTTTAGCTCTACCTGCATATGGAATAATGTAACTATAGAACTTTTTGTTTTCTGGTGAGCATGGTACAGTAGGGAAAATACAGGCTGAGGAATCAGAATATAATCTAAATTTTGGCTTTACTAGTTTTGCGGGCAAATCACTTAACCTCACTGAGCCTCAGTTTTCTCATTTGTAAAAACGAGTGATAATACTTATGAGATTATGGTAACAATTATAATATGTCTATACATAATAGGCCTTTAATAAATATTATTATTCAAACCCTAGAACACAAAAGAAAATAATTTCTCAACCCTTAGGTAATTGTACAAAGTACTCAAATGCCTCATTATAAATTAAGTGTATATTGGAGGCAGAATTTGACCTGATCATTTTAAGCAGGAACTAAAATAGTCTTAACTTGGGATGCCTATGCCTACTGGGACAAAGTTATTACAAGCTATAAATGTCTAGCTGGAGTAGTAAACCCTGAAAATCAGGATGGGAACAGGTTGGAGCTTCATGGAATGTGGAACGCCAAACCTGGTCCGTAACACAAAATCGGAGTCTGCAGTCTTCTGGGGCTAAATATTGGGCCAAAATAGAATGTCTGAGTAGAGGTGTATAATAGTTTTGTCTTTAGTGTTCAGTGTTGAACCCCTTTCTTAATTGGTAGCTATAGGGTCCACTTTCCATCACTAAAGTGCAAGGCCAGTGACTCAATTTCCATATTCGTGGCAATAAGCACATGCCATGTGATCTAGACCACTAATAACTCTAGACTGGAGAAGCGAGGCCTAGAAATAACTCATTTTGGCAGAAGTGACAGTGGCAGCAGCATCCAGTGTCTAGTGACAACAGTGTCCACGGGGCTTCCAGTGTCATTTCTATGTCTTGTGGAGGTAGGGGAGAGGTTGTCAGTGGTAGCAGTCCAATGTACCCTGACTAGACGTGTAGATTTGACTGTTCTGATCTCTTAATCTTTCTTGGTTCTGGCTCATTTCTTGCAGCTGGTTCTTCAGGCTTCTCATCAATTCTAGGAGCTACCTATCAGTCTGCCAATAGATTGCTTATCTGCTTAAGATAAAGTCCATTTCAGTTGTCTGCATCCAAGAATCTTGACTACTGTAGGGCAAATGGAAGAATCACAGTGTGGGGCAAATCTGAGGTCAAAGCTGTCAGAGACTTGAAGAGGAGGTAAAGGAGGGGAGCTCAGTAAATATGTTGACGGTCCAGAAGAAAATGTGTAGATAATATCCATTTGAGATTGAGGCCTTGCCTTGACAAACCACTTCTTGTCTTGAAGACACACTCTTCAACCCAGCTTCTCACAGAAACCAAAATCTCAGCTGATGGCAGAAGGCTGGAACCAGAGTGAGAAGGTTGGTTGCAACAAAGGGTAAAATACTTCCTTAGGGGATAACCCAAGGCAGCTAAAATACCCAGACCCATTGCTATGGTAATCTACCTGCATAATAATTACAGGTTATTTGCATATCTGGATTCCCTTTCATAGCCAGGGGATGGTGTGAAGTCAGTGCTAAAGTAGCAGCAAGTGGCTATCATGTGTCATCTCTGCCCCAAGTGGTTCTGAAATTGGTTTAAAGCTTGAGGAGCCGTCATTCTTTTTGGGATAGAGGATAAGAATCCTAACAGAACTCACCCCCAGCCATCACTAGTCAGAGAGCGAGCCTTCTGGCAGAGTAGGGTAGTGAAAGGCATGGGCTCCAGCAGCAGTAACCTGAGTCATGTCCGAGGTGACAGAGAAGAAAATAAACCAGAAGGCCAGAATCTGGGAGGACTGAGAACCGGTAGGAAAAGAGGGTGGGAAGGTGTTTATGAAGTAAGACAAAGGCTGAAAGTATTAGTGCTCTATGGGCACAGTTACATGTGATGATGGCTGAGGGAGTGGGCTTGAGGGTGATTCTCCAGGCCCAGCCCCAGACGTCTCAGGGAACTAACATTGCCTCTTCTGATTCACAGTGATAATAAATAATTAACAATTATTTGTTATAATTTATATAATATAATGATATGTTACATATATCACTTTATTATAAAAATATATTTATATATTATAAAATATGTAGTTATAGATAATAGTATATATTACTATTATAGTTATAGATAGTATATATTATCTATAACTATATATTTAGTTATATATGTTGCATATATAATATAATAATCAAAATTTGTCACTATATTATTTATAATAAAAATTTAAAAATCCAATTTTTGCCTTCTGATACCATTCTGAACCTGGAGTAGCCTCTTAAGGGGCAAAACTCACTGCCATTTAGTGAAGTAAATTTAGATGAGAGTCTTTTAAAATATATATTGAGCCAGGCCTGCCCTACCCGACCCCATCTTGGGACAGGAAGAAGGTAACCCACTGTAGGAGCAAGTTTGGTGTCCCCTTCTCCCTCTATAGCTTGATCCCTTGGTCAGGGACTGTGGCATCTTGGAGCTTCAAGGAGAGACAAGGCCTTAAGGAGAGAAGGGGCATTTTGGGACAAGATTGTCATATCTTCTATCACTGTCCTCTCATAAAACCTGCTCTAACATGCTCTTGCCAAAAGCAAACTGACCAGTGCTTAAAATGCAAGTCAGGAGCAGTGCATGAGCAGTCATGCAGGATGACAGTGGGTGAGATGATCTATCCTTAAATCAGGCATAAAGTCCTCTTGCCTCCATGCATATCAGGACATCTGAGGAGCACTTCCTGTACCCTGGGCAGGATATTTTAAAAGTTAGCTGCCTCAAAGTAGAAAATAAAACTCAACAAGATTTTATCTTGTTTTTAATTTCGATGTCTCCCTGGCAGCTGTAATATTATACATAGTAAATATCTAGGTTAAACCAAATAGTCACATGGGAAAATGATATTTCACACCTCTATTTTGGAATTATGTGCAAAATTTGCCACATCTCTCTTGTAGAATAATACAGAGTTAAATTGATAACTATCCCAGTTGAACATGATGATCTATAATTAAGTTATTAGCTATTGTTTTGTTGCATAAAAACATTTTATTTCTCAACTCAGGGGTAAAATCTATAGTAAAGATTGTGCTTTGCAAGTCGTTATTTATCACTGGCTTATGTAAGGTTGTAAAAAACAGATTAAAAATGGCCAAAAACAAAAAGAGTGAATACTTAGAGAAATTATTAAGTCTTCTGTTAAAAAAAAAAAAAAAAACAAAAAAAACACCACTTTTATGAAAAGTTAGATTTAGTTCCTAATAGAAGAGTAAAACCAAAAGAAACTTGCTTCCTCCACACCTGAGCTCTGCAGTCCTGTGGCATATATTATCCATGCTTAAAATTCCCCTCTTTGTGCTAACGCATTGTCAGAGCAAGTAGAGCTGGCAATGTACTATCCTACCTCCCTTTATTTTTTATTCCTCTTCACTTTTCTCCAACTCCCCATTGCTTATCATCTAGTCCTCCCTCCTGCCTTCTCTATCCTCTTTGCCTTTTTGTTTTCTGCTTCCTTCCTCTTTCTCTATAGGCTTTGGGCTTTCTCTCTTTTCTTTCTTCCTTATCTCCTTCTTACTCCTCTCTCCTTCAGACAATGCTGCCTTGTGGTTATGAAGAGCATGGGCTCTGGAAGCTGATTAAGGCTTCCAATGTGGGTTCTGCCATTCAAACTGGGGTAAGCTACTTCATCTTAAACATTTGTATCAATCAGGGTTCAACCAGAGAAACAGAGATGCTACTATGGGAGGCACTGGGGAGGAGAGGGTCTGAAGGGGGAGCTGGAAGATCAGAGGGGCCACCCATCAGTTCACCTGAGAAGGCAGACACACCCAGCTGCTGAAATAGGACTGTGAATAGGGAGCTGGTGGAGAAATCTATGGGGGGCTGTTGCCACAGAAGGTTCACATTCAAGTATAAGGTGGCACTGCAATTAATCAGCAGTGCCAGAGGCCCCCCAAAATGGCAGGATGTAGAGTGGAGGAGAGCAGACAGCTGGAGCCCACTGGCACCTCTATGTCCGCCCACTGCTGTATCGAACGATGACGATCTTCAGAGAGTAATAGCTGCTGCTTTACTTCTGTCTTCCAAATCTCCTGCAAATTCTACTTTTGGCAAAATCAACCCCAGAATCATATGGGGGAGAGGATTCTGGAGAACCCAGATCTAGCTTAACTGATTGGAGGAGTAAAAATCACCACGTGAATCATTTAAAAAATTTAGTTATTCAGAGTTCATAGCTCATGGGGATGTTGTGGAAAGTAAATGAAATTTAATACATGCAAAGAAAGCACTAATCACAGTCTGACACATAGTAAGCACCCAATAAATGTTGTCATTTATGCTTTGCTTTCAATCCATTTCCTCTCATTATACTCTTCTACCTAAGCACAATTACCAAATTTATCAATGTCCATTGCCAAATTTATCAGATACATTGGTATGTATCATCGATGTTCAGGATAATTAGTGAATGATTGTGGGATGTGTAACAATAAAATAGATATTTATTGAATACTTAGTAGGTAATATACAATATACTTTTACATGCTTTAGCACACATGATACTTACAGCAATCTTGTGACCATCATCATTCACATTAAAACATGAGGAAACTGAAGTAGAGAGATTATTTACTTGCCCCCAAATTACACAGGATTAAACACAGTGCCAGTTTACACTGGAGTAATGTAAACCCACCATTTCAAATAATCTGTTCCCATTAAGAATAGGAATACCTCCTGTAGGAAGTTTATCTTCAGAAATACAGCACCTTCAAAACTTACAACAGATCTTTTTTATTGTTATAGTTCCTTTTTTGTTGTTATAGTTTCACACAAAATTTGGGCAAATTATAAATCTTCCTTGTATGGTTTGCAATAAGACCAGTGGTCAGAAAGAACTTGGTATGAGGCGGTGTTTGACAAAGTAGCCTTGCTCAAGCCAACAAAAAGTAGAAGTAGTTGGGAAGAGAGATGGAGAAAAGCTGAAGAAAGGTTAAAGTTGGCTTATAACTGGATGCAATTTTACAACCTAAAACATGAAAAACTTGCTCCAAATAGACTCCTAGGCCCCTTTAAAGCATGGCCTGTGACTTTTACTGGAACAAAAAGTTCCTTAAATTAATTACAGCCAGTATTTCTCTTACCCTAGCCCTAAGCTCGAGTTGTCTCCTAAAGCAGAAACTCCAAATTGGCAGCTCTACAGATTGTACAGAGTGGGCTTGTGCAATCTTTTAAAACTTAGAAAGAAAAAAAGAAAATCTAAATGTTTTCAGATGGGGCTTATCACAGTTTCTAATCATCTCTCCTTATCTCTCTCTGAGCCTTCCTTCACTTACTGATGCTACATGCCTCAATCTAGAAGGCATGTGAGCTTCCAACTCCTACAGTCATGATTTCTAGGACAGATTTCAAAGGGATTGGCTGGTCCTGAATTTCCACATGGAAATCAACAGAGACAAGGGGCATGAACCTTCCCAATTCTGTTTCTACTCATCTGACCCCTTCCCTCTCAGCTCATTCCTTAAAGTTCTTTATGGATAAACTTGTTGTGTGGAATTCTGACAACTGCTAGGTTTACCCTCAGTTGGTATAAGGCAGTGTTTGACAAAGTAGCCTTGCTCAAGCCAACAAAAAGTAGAAGTAGTTGGAAGCAAGACCTGAATTGCTCAAAAAACCAAGTGATGAAACCATACAATTTCACCTTTATCAAATGTTACATACATTTTGTAAGTGAAAAATCCTGAGACATAAAGGCTAAGCACTGACAGAGTGAAACAGAAAACTTAAAACTTGTTCATAAGTAGGCACAGGTGCAATCTCTGCAAATACACTTGAAAAAGGGTTAATTGTGTGCTTATCAATTTGTAGGGCTTGAAGTTTTAAAGTGTGGTATTAGGGAAATATTTGATATCCTAGAGTTTGGAACACATGTGGTATGAAAACTTGAAGGTACCATATGATAAATCATAATGTTTTAGCTATGTTGACAAGCAAAAGCTGGATTTGGTATTTTATGATAAAGATTGACAAAAATTTGTGGCATAATTTAAAACACCTGGGTGTAGTTAAGGTATCCATAGATTTATTGAATAGAATCTTCCTTTTTTATAAAGATATGGAGATAAATGGCATTATAGAGTCTAGATCGCTAAAAGGAGACATAAAATCTTGCTCTTTATAACAGAAACCTCGTAGGAATTTACATTTGTAAATTTCTCCTGGTGTGCTCAGTTTCCTGGTATGTGTACCTGAATCTGAGCATCTGCCCCATTCCTTTATATCTTCACCGTTCTCTTATGCTTTTTCTGAAACTTATATAATTAAAGATGCTTTTGCTTGTATGGGTATTTAAATCAAATTATTGCTTTAAATTAAGTATAAATGTTATAATTTTGTTTTCCTAACTCCTCGCAATGTTCTGATTTTTGCTTTCACAAACAAAATACTTGTTTACAGTTTACAGAATGAGATGACTGTAAATAGAGTCTTCAATTTAAAAAAAGCTTAATTGTTGAAATTAAAGGATCTCACCAAACATATTGAATATTATTCATTTGGAAAACTATATCAATTTACACATAATTACAATTCCAGAATATGTGCAGTCATGCACTTAACATAATTAGGGAAATTAATACAAATCCCAATTCCTCATACACTAATGATGGCTTCTAGAGCACATTATATCTTTCCCATTTTTTTCCAAGGGATAGTGCATAGAGGCCCGGCCTGTGTAAAAAATGCACTTTTAGAAAAGTATATATTCCCAATTTCAAGGATTCTTTTGAGTACTCAGGAAAGCATATAAAACTATATATAGACCCCTACAAATCAAAGTAGACAAATTATTTGTTATATATTTTAAAAGAAAAGGAGGTGAAATATTTGGCTTAAGCTCAGTCATCAAGGGGGAATAGTTTTAGAGGAAAGAGGTTTAAGTTGCACAATTAATATTATCAAAGGCACCAATAATAATGATCTGACTCGTTTTGGAAAAATAATGCTGTCTTTGGGCTAGAATTTTAGAATTGCTTGAGTTGTGCTAGTAGAATTTTCTACAATGATGGAAATGCTGCATGTTGTGCACTGTCAAATATAGTAGTGAACAGCAATGTGTGACTACTGAGCATCTGAAATGTGGCTAGTGCAACTGAGGAACTGGATTTTTAGTTTTACTAATTTTAATTAATTTAAGGGTAAATTTAAATACTCACATATGGCTAGTGGCTACTGTATTGAACAGTGCAGTTCTAAAGTGTTATTGATAAAAACTCTGCAAAATTTCTGTAATTTACTCACTTATTCGTGGACATATTTATACATATTTTTACATTCGTTTATTAATTCTACAAATATTTATTGGTGGCCTTCTTTGTTCCAGGCATGCAGAATATAATGGTGAGCAAAACTGACCAAGGCCCTACTCTCATGGGATTTATATAGTCTCATGGAATACATGGATACCAATCAAATAATCACACAGCTGGTAGAAATTAGAAGAACTGAAGGTTGTAAGATTATCCTGTGTAGTGATTTCTGTGAGGAAGTCCAGGCTTTGCAACCTCTTTAAAGTCTTCTGATTGTCCACCAGGAAATGACCTCCGACCTGAGATCTAAAAGATGTTTGGCTCTACCAAATGGATGGATTTTATCAGTTGACACTACAGAGATCAAACAAGGTTGGTAGGAAGAAATTTAGATAATTATCATACTGACTACATATGTAAGCAAAACAACTGTTTCTCCGTAGAAAGAAGAATATCAGGAGCATCGTGGCTTAGAATTATTAAAGCTGTCAAAACAGAAAGTTGAACTGATCACAGTATAGCCAGGGAGTTTCCAAGTCATTTTGACTCACAGTGTGTAAGGCAGAGGTGCCCTTAAGAGCTTCCTTCTCTGTTATTGAAATAAGGTATAGAAAACACATATATGCACACACACATCACACACATACTCACCCACACACAGCTGGGTGTAATTAAGAGGAAAGTAGTCAGATGAATTGCATTTTCTTAAAGAAATATTTTGAGATGTTCTTGGAAAAATATATCCCTACTGAATAGCTAGGTTTCTGACATAGACAAAATATGTCTTTTGCAAACATGCCATAAAAAAACAGTGCTGATCTCTTCCATTTGGATATTTCCCAGTGCCTTAGGGTTACCCAGGGAAGTAGTTGCTCTGAAGGTTTAGGAAACAATTTGTCCAAAATGATCATAAATAGGGATTGAAATCTAGTTTGCATGTAGAATTCCAATCCCGCTGGAAGTTCTAGCTGATAATCTAATTTAACCGTGAAATGATATATGATAATTTGAAAATAATTATGCACTTTCAAATGAGAAGCCACTGAAGTACCGCAATACAGAATTAAAGTAGCATGTGACACTCCAATTTTGCCTGCTGTAATTTTAATTTGGGGTTGGAGTCAGAGTGGCACTGCCTCCTCAAAACATCCTGATGCTAGTAACATATCTAGGCAGAATATCTAAGACAGATATACTCTCTCATCTTCAAAAGTGTGCAAAAAGTATTTTGAGTACCTCCCCCATTGTAATATTTCATGAATCGGCCCAGTTTTTATGGAATGCTGCCAGGTGGCTGAACTGTATCCTTCACCCTTTCTTCTCCCTTCTTGGTAGGCCTGAGAGTATGTGAATTAAGTGACATGCATAATAACTATAACAAAATTATATTGCATTCAATAGAGATCACTACATAACACACCTGAATATTCTGGGGGTTTGTGCTCCATAGAGTCAGTGAGAACTCTTGGGTCGATGCAGTATTGAATGCTTTTGTCTCACCCACATGAGACAGATTGATACCATGTCGTTCCCTGGGCCTATGTGTAAAATCTCCATCCCATCACAGAGTGCATTCACACACACTCCAATGCTCCATGAGTCCACGTCTGCAGATCCCCTGAAGCCTCTGAACGTTATCGATTGTACTGAATTAAATTTTCTTTCAAACATACAAAAATTGTTTTCATTAGGATATGTGCCCAGTCCTTGCCCACAGGTAGGCATTGCTACTAGGCAAGTCCCTGGGTTATTATCCTGTGTTCACCCTTTCTGACTTGTGGCTTTACATTAAAGAGATCTTGTTGAGTAGGCTTGTGTGTATGGAGGGGGAGACAGGGAGAGTCAGTTCATTTCACTCTGGTGGTCACTAATGTCCCTCCAGGCCCAAACCCATTATCATACATTCTGTAGCCACTTACATGTGTATGTGTAAATGACTTGTGGAAGTCCTACAGGTAAGTTAGCTTGTGCAACATTTTAACTTTTTATAATGCAAAATTTCAAACATATCCTAAAGCAGACACACTAGTGTAATGAAGTTCTATGTACTGCCATCACTCAGCTTTCACATGATCAACTTATGGTCAGTCCTATTTCATTTACAGCCCCACCTGTTCACCCCTTTCTGTATTACACAGCAAGTCTTCACTTAACTTCATCCATAGGTTCTTGGAAACTGAGAAACAATGTGTAAGAAAACCAATTTTGTCATAGGGTAATTGATATATAAACAAGAGTTACATCCCTAAAAATAGAACTACCATTCCAGTCAGCAATTCCACTACTGGGTATATTCCCAAAGGGAATAAATCATTACATCAAAAAGATACCGGCATTCACATGTTTATTGTAGCACTATTCACAATAGCAAACATAGGGAATCAACAATGGGGGACTGGATAAAGATGAGGTGTATATACACCATGGAATACTCAGTTATAAAGAAAGAATGAAATCATGTCTTTTGCAGCAACATGGATAGAACTGGAGGCCATTATCCTCAGTGAAATAACTCAGAAACAGAAGGTCATATACCCCCTGTTCTCATTCGCATGTGGAAGCTAAACAGTGGGTGCAAATGAACACACAGAGTGGAATAACAAACACTGGAGACCCCAAAATGTCAGAGGGTGGGAGAGGGTTGAGGGTTGAAAATGTACTAAGAGCCTAGACTTCACCGCTATGCAATATATACATGTAAGAAATCTACACCTGTACCCCCTAAATGTATAAAAATAACACTTTTAAAAAAGAGTTAAGTTTCTATGGCATATTTCTGGTCACAGAAACATCACCAGACTTATAAATAAAGACCCTAAACACTTCTAATATTAAACACTGAAATAAACGTGAGCTATCCGTACATTTAAGGAAGATTAATAGAAACAAGGTAACTACCCAATTTTGGTGAATCACTGAGTGATGGTAGTCACAGAGGTAGTGGGTTAAATCAAAGAATAAATGTTTGCAAAGCACAAATCATAAGGAGCATCTTCTCCCACCAATACGGTTCAAAATCAAGCAAGGACAAATCTGGTGGGCTTGCTAAGTGCTTTTGTGCTGCGTCATTTGTTGCTGTGCATTTGTTCAATAAATATTATTGAACACTTTTCAGATTCTTATTTTATAATAACTTGTATTCATTCATTCATTTTCCAACCTGCATATTCTAGTTCAGGTGGCTGGAGCCTATGTCAGCACCTCAGAGCACAGAGATGGAAACCAGCCCTGGACAGGACACCATCCCATCGCAGAGTGTATTCACACACACTCCAATACTCATTCACATGGGGACCATTTAGATGCACCCGTTCACCTGATGTGCACATCTTGGGATGTAGGAGGAAACAGAAGTAGGAGTACCCAGAGAAAACCCATGCAGACATGGGGAGAACACGCAAACGCCACACAGACAGGGGCCCTGGCGCAGAGTCCATTTTGTTTCTCATCAACGGTGTAACAATGTTGAACGAAACGACATTCTCCGGGGACCTGCTGCATTTTAAAACAAATTCATGAATAGTTTGCATTTGGATGGAGCAGTTAATAGAGGAGGCCATTTTCCCCCAAAGCCTTCTTTGATCTTTTGCTCCTCAGTAGGAAGTAATGGCCACCCTTGAGACTCCCCAGCATTTTCTCCCTATTTTTCTTCTAGCACCTACTATTTCTTGCCTGGAATTATAGGTCTTTTTGTATATCTCTCTTTCCTATTGAACCCTAAGCTCCTTGAAGGCAGGCTCCATGACTAACTCATACAGCATTCAATAAATGTTTATTGAATGAAGGAAGAAATGTATAAAGATGGGTTACAATGATTGAAATCCAAATTTAGATCAAGACAGATCCATACCCAGCACTGGAATCTCTTTATTCTGTGATTTGATCTGGCTTCTGTTTATAGATCTTAATTAAGTACAGACTTTGAGTTTCTTCCAAATGCCAATAAAACCTTTAGGCAAAATATGTTGATCTTGAATTGAATGAAGAACTAAATATGGCAGAAGATATATTTGTTATTTATGATAATATAAAAGAAGCAGTTTCATGCAGCTATGTATTAAAGGACACAAACTTGAAAATGGAAATCTATATTTTTGCATGAAATAGTGAAAGAAATTTGGAAAGGATGAACTTCCATGTGAAAATAAACTTTAGGGTCAGGTAGACCTGGCTGCAAATTCCAGCCCTGTCACTTTGCTATACGACCTTGAGTAAGTTACTCAGCCTCTCTGATCCTTACTTTCCTAATCCATAAAAATGGGAAGAATTTTTCCTTGCTTCTCAGGATTGCGAAGAATTAAATGAGGTAGCATATGTGAGATCTCCCAGCACTGTCTCTTATGGAAAGTTGGTCCTCCCATGTGTTGGTAATAATTCTAACCACCACTTATTCAGAGCTTACTATGTGCTGGCACTGGATTAAGCAGGATACAAGCATTATTTTAATTAGTCCTCACAGTAACTTTGAGGATGGTGTTAATATTTTCATTTTGCTCATGAGGAAACTGAGGTCTAGAAAATTAAGTAACATGCTCAAGGTCACACAGCTAGTTAGAGCTAGGGCTCTAACTAGAAGATTTGATCCCGAGTCTTTGTGACATGGAAGTGGAATTCTTTGTTCCTACTGTGCTGCCTAACTTTCTTTCATTATAATTTCTTTGAAACTGGCCGGCAGGGTGGCTCTCACATCTGTAATCCCAGCACTTGGGAGGCTGAGATGAGTGGATTGCCTGAGCTCAGGAGTTTGAGACCAGCCTGGGCAACATGATGAGACCCTGTCTCTATTTAAAAAAAATTTTTTTGTTGTTGAAACTTTGCATAGAAAAGGACGTAAAACTTTAGGGAAAATGTCTTTCAATCACTCACTGCTGTTGTAATTATTTAAAATAGAATCTGAGAAATATACAACTTTGAGTAATTGGTAGCTTTTGAAAGTGGGAGAGTAAATAGTAGAGGAATGAACATTTGAAGACCATACTCATTTTTATTTTGAAAACTTATAGGAATAGTGATCTGGTAGAAAATTAATACATTTAATCAAGGCATGCAGAATGTACAGAGACTTTTTTGGTAACACTTATTCCAGTGATGTAGTAGGAA
This sequence comes from Theropithecus gelada, assembly GCF_003255815.1. NCBI lineage: Eukaryota > Metazoa > Chordata > Mammalia > Primates > Cercopithecidae > Theropithecus > Theropithecus gelada. The sequence continues at coordinate 84,833,263 of NC_037681.1, forward strand.
AATATTCCTAAAGGCACAACTCAACTTCCAGCAGACATCTATAGAAATAGCAGCATCAAAAATGTATACGATTTATAAAATTTGGAAAATTTTCTGAAGATCTTAAGTAAAAAATTTAATATTAGTAAAGTTTTAGAAAGTGTTTAGAAAATTTAATATTAGTAAAGTTTTTAGTAAAGTATTTTAGAATAAATATAGAATAGGTGTTTGTTGGATTACATGAAGGATGAGGCATAAAATGCCCAACATATCCAGTCATTGAGAATCTGAGGCAGTATCCAGGGCTTAATTAGGAGTTCTGGCATTTCCTAAATCTATTCATTCCATTAGTTATCCCAACACAAATGTCTAGAAAAGCATCTATTAAAATATTCAGGTTGATTATTGGAAGCTGTCATTACTGTTCTCTTTGAATGAAAATATTTAAAGGATTTTTTCCAGAAAATGCAATCTAGCCAGGAACTCTGTCTTTAAGGTGGGACTGGCATGGCTAGTCCCTACAAGCTTCCATGATCCAAGTACAGATTTACTGTAGTAAAGAAAAATCTGAGTCAAATGTCTGAAGAACAGGGTGTGATTCAGCTAAAAGTGCCAATTTTGTTACAGCATGTTTGGAAAAGTTGCCCCCGAACCGGCTGTCATGAGTATTTCTTACATTAAAATAATTCCCACTGAACTTTTTGAAAGTAAATAGCTGGTATCCAAGAATCTCCCAAAATAAGCCATTGGAAAGTCTCATGAGGACAGGAATCTTTGTCTCTGGCTCTCACCATAAACCCGTGTTGACTGTGAAATGAGAGGGAAATTATCTCTGCCACAGTTCAGCCATACCAGGAGTCTGGCTTTGTGTTTGTTCTTACATTTGAAAGCTTTCCCTTAACAAACTCTCAAATTCCTGGATGTTATATGAAACATTCTTCAGATAAGTTTTGGATAATAACCTTGATATGATCCAAGTTGTATGCGGTAAATATAAACCTGCTCCAATATTATTATTGCATCTCCTAAAACTCCCCATGGATTTGAACTCTAGCAGAGATAAAGCAGACCCCAAGATGGTCTCAACTAGACAAATGTTGAATAGAACAATTGCTGCCTCCAGTTGCTCTTGACACAAGTATTTGGTGGGGTGGGGAGGAGGACAGGGTGTTGTTTGCTATTCATGGACAGGCTCTTTTGTTTTTTATTCTGCAGACAATGATAACTAATTAATACTGCAGTGTCCTCAAGGTAGGACACATGGGTCAGGTCCTCTGTACCTGGACTTCTAATCATCTCAGATAAGGAGAAAGAGGAAGGAGCAGTAGCCACCTGCCTTTAATAGATTTGTTGCTTGGTTTTCTGGCAGGGCTCTGCCAGTCCACTTTGGCTTGGGTGTGGGGTGGGCAACTTCTCACCAAGAGGTCCTCAGGAAGAGAAAGTCTTGGGAGGAGGGGCAGCGTGATAGTTGAACCATCGGGTTGAAAAATCCAAATATGTTCATCCTTGGTCTCATCTTTAATGTAAGCAGTTGAGAAATTAAGTTGCTCCCGCTGTGTTAGAGTGCCTCAGTTACCCAAATTTAACCATCAGCAGAGAGCACACGTACATCCTAGGGGTTGCTGCTAGCAGCAGAAGATAATGCTTTTGCATACATTTCTAAGCACAGTGTGAAATGAGTCCCTAGTGGGAGGAAGCATGACCAATGAATATCAGATGTTCAGGCTTTCTGTGTGACTCCAGCCAGGGGCAGGGCTGTGGGTAGGTTAAGACAGGGTTTAGGGAAAGAAAGGAATTTGAAGGCAACCAGAGCTCCAGCTTAACCAACCCCACAGTATAAAATGCATAAAGAGGCAAGTGGGAAGGAGGATGAGTGGGAGGCAGTGGGATAAAAGAGTGGGGGTTGGAGGGTGGGGAAGATCTTTCCAAGCCATATATGAGAGTTCTTGTTAACTGGCCTGACCACTCACCAGCAGGGTGACCTTGGGCATGTTACTTAACTTTTCTGGGCCTCACTTTCCTCATTTGTAAAATGAGGATGATGAGTGTACCTAGGTCATCAGATTCTTAATGAAGTCCAAATGAATACATGTAAAATATTCAGGTCTGTGCCTGGCAAATGGTAAGTGCTCAATAAACATTAGCCCTTAGTATCTGTGGCTCAGGCTTGCTTTTATGATGTGGTTTCATTAGTTTACCTACAGTTTGTACTAAGAGAGGGCTCTTTTGGAACATGCAGAGAGTGTTTTGGAATACCCAGAAAGGCTCTAGTGGGTATTACTTCATAGTTTGAATAAAATGTATGCTTGCTCAGGGAAAACTTGGAGATCCTTAAGAAATGTCTTTGAGAAGGATTACACCTGCCACTGAGTGTGAATTATTTAATTTAGTGTTTCAAATAAAAGAAAAAAAGACTTTCCTTACATATGTACTCACTTCATAATATAATAGGACACTTAGGGTCTCCCTCTCTGGTTTACTCAAAAATAAAAAGGCAATTAAAGAACTTCACAAAACATTCAGTTTCAAAAAAAAAAAACACTGAGGCGGTGCATATCTTGAGAGCATTTCCTTTTTTCTGCAGGAATGCTTTCTCATTAGATCTCAGTTCAGCCTGCATCTGGGGGTTGGGAGCGTGCTGGTTTGAAACAGACCTCTCTGTACAAATCTACAAAGAGATATGATTTTGAAACCCACCAGAGGGAGAAAGATGGTATGAACTTCCAAATAACTACATGGTCAAGAACTCACAGGACCTGAAATTTGACATGTGATCAAGGCCAGCACAGGCCTTTGAGAAACACAGACAAAAGTTATTGTAAAGGTGATACATTAACTGGTTCAGTAAGAGAAGGAGGGCAATACTGTTTTTAAAATGTTTTTTTGGATTATTTAAATCATAAGGGAGTGAGGACTTACTCCCTTATGAGATAGCTAAGAGTAACCTTAAATGTTAAACATTTAAGGCTAATTGAGATAGCTAAGCTTAACCTGTTTAGGGCTAATCTTAGGTATCTCCTTGCCAGAGCAGTCAAAACAGTTGGTACAAGGTCATTTTAGATATAAACCAGAAATAGCATGGAGGCATAATTTTTATATCGAAAATACAAATCACAGCAAACACATTTTTCTAGAGACTCAGTTATGGTTTTGGTCAGGAAAAGAATCTTTGGTGTATTTTCACTAGACTCTAGCTTTATGGGTAATCTAGGGACTAGTACTGAAGTTACTGGAAAGTCACTATTATTTGGTGTTTCTTCCAAAGTCTATCATTAATATGTCTCTGACAGAAATTAACTCTGCAAAAAGCACTGTGGATAATCTGGGTTTTAATCTAGGGTTTTGCAAGTTCATACACATGACAGTGGCCTAAGGCACAGAAGGACCAAACTGAAGTGGGTTGTTACTAAATTGTTTGCATTCAACCTTAGTTTTCTTCTTATTAAAAATGTTTTCAGGGCAAATAATTGCTAATGCTTCATAAATAGAAAAAAAAAATTACACATCAAATTGCTGTAGTTCATAAGGAAGGAGAGAATTAAAAAGAAAAAGAAGTTGAACTCTATCATCTGAAAGTTTAGGATCAGAACGTGGGAGCTCGGATCTTGCGCATCAGTGACAGTGTGATCCTGAATAGATAAGTTAGCTTCCCTACATAGGAAGCTGAGTAAGTAACAATCTTTCTGTTACACATTAGGAATACTTTGTGAACATTTCTACTGTGTTTACACAACACAAAATAAAGTGATTGCTGATTATTTGGTTTAGGTGATCAGTGAAGTTGGCCGAATCAGCCAAGATAAGCCTGAGACTCATTGTCCTTGACTTGTCTGCCTTGATTACTTACATGGGTCTTAATTAGCCAGTGGATTGCAGATTTCCTTTCACTTTGTGCTCAGCAAATTTGATGGCAGAGTTGTTTTCCTCCTTGGTGGAAATGAGCAATATTTATATTGCTGAGGTCTAAACGACAATTTTTAAAGATGATTAAAAAACTAGAGAGTGGGAAATTTTAGTTTACTGAACCTCTGCTTTCTCTTTCCTTTCTCCCAAAAGGTGGCTCCTCATTTCCTTCGGTCACCTGTTTCGCTTCTAAACCAATGACTCTCAAATTTGAGGGAGGATCAGACTCACCTGAAGGCTGGGCCCCACTCCTAGAGTTTCTGATTCAGCTGGTGTCGGGTGGGACCTGAGAATTTGCATTTCTGACAAGCTCCCAGTGATGCCGCTGCTGCTACTGGTCCAGGCACCACAGTTTAAGGCCCACAGAGGGAACTGGCCTCCTGTCAGTTTCTGAATCGCCCCTGTGGCTGGAGATCCACCCACAGTCTTCATCTCTGCCTTAGACTCTTGCTTCCTTCACTGCCTGTCTCCACTTGGATCCCAGGCTTCTCTGGGAGCTCCCAGCTGGGAGCTAACGTGCAGGAGGCCTAATTCCCCCCACCCCCTCAAACACATAACTTATATGTTTTTAAATGAAAGGATAGAGAACAAGAGGGAATTACAAGCAGGAGTGAATAATGTGAAACTGAAGCTAAATATAATTGCTCTGAAACACTGTTCCTCAACCTTTTTTTTTTTTTCCTTATCACCCTTCCCCCAAAGAAGACCTTTAGACATTTTTTTTTTTCCTAATTGCACTCCACCCCACCCTTTACTCCACTCATGAAATTTAAACTCCACAGATACACTGTATATTTGCTTATTTACTCTGGCCATTTGGAGGGCCACAATCCATTATAATATCTAAGATTTTGTTCATCCACCGAGAACCAATATTTACCCCCTTGGAGATGATAACATTCCTACTGACAAATGCATTTTCTAGTCAAGCAAGGTAAAGTCAGTAAACAATGGAAACTGTTCCTGGGTTCCTCTGTAGGCACACTGCCCTTCTCAACCTTGCTCCAGCATTACCAAGGCTTCTCTTGTCTCCTCTGAGAATGGCTTATTCTTCAATTTTCTTAGTACTGCTTCTCTGCAGCTCTCCTTTTCAGAAAAAGCCCATCCCATTCTTTTACCCTGAGGCCTAGAAAGTGATAGAAAGGGGAACAATAAAGCCACTTAAGAGATCTACAACTCTCCGTTTTCCTTCTTAGTTCCTTACCAACTGACTTCACGGGTGAAACTCTGCCAAAGGGGGATATTATATTAGAATCGGTACCAGATGCTTCCCTCCTTTTGTCTGACCAGGTAGTCTCATGATACCACAACAGCATTTCCCAAGGTCTGAGTTATTCAATCAATAATAACCCCATGGGGACTTTGTCAGGACAGTCAGTGGGAAGCTCCAACCCTTCAGGAAAGGTCCCCTCAAGGTTTCTTCACTGCTGAGATGTGCAGAAGTTTCTCATTCTCCCTGCAAGCTTTGGATGGGTGAATATGAGAACGTCTCCTTCACCTCCCTCTCCCCACCCACCCCTTCCTCCCCACACACAGACACCACAAACACACACATGCAAGCATGCACAAAGAAAAAGCAATAATTCTCAGAGACTGAATAATCTAAATTCAGGGCAAGAAACCTTTGTTTCTTCTAAATACAACTGGGAATATTTGTCCAAATTCCTGTGCCCACAAGGGAGATAGACTTTTACATTTTTTATGCAGAACACTTTCAGTTCCTTTCTCCTGTTGCCAGATAATCCCCTAACTCCTGCTGTGAGAAGCCCATTAGAACATCTTGCCAAACAACAGAACTCTCTACCCCAACTAGAACTAGAGCTGGAAATTAGAGCTTTTTCTTCACTTGGCGTCATTATTTCCTTTATTGAGCTCTAAAGTAGAAGAGGAAGCTTAGGCCTTGTCAGCCTCCTGGCCACAGTAAACACCTGGAGAGATAATGGCAGGTAGTGTGCTAGGAAAGTATTGTGCTGCCAGTCACATTTTTTAAAAAATGGAAGTCTGTTTCATTGGGATGGGATATGTACTTTTGTGCCTCTTCTAAATGGAAAAATGGAATAAATATCACTTAATTCACTGGATAAGATCTTATATCTAGCACAGTTGATGGATTACCAGCCAAGACTCAAAAGAGGCAGATGGCAAATGCTTGGGCCGAAAACCATATCTCTAGCAGATCGGAAACGGTGGCTCTATTACAATAGCATTGGCCATGTTAGTGACTCCTACTTCCAGGCCTGGGAAAGATGTTAGAGGTATCCTAATTGAGGCTGCTTGTCTATACTGAGGAGTGACCCAGAGGGGCACAAACTGATTTGTCTAGGGTCAGCCAGGTGAAACGAAAAAGAGCCAGAGCTCAAAACTAAGATCTTCTGATTCCTACCTGGATTCCTTCCTTCCTTCCTTCCTTCCTTCCTTCCTTCCTTCCTTCCTTCCTTCCTTCCTTCCTTCCTTCCTTCCTCTCTCTCTCTCTCTGTGTCTCTCTATCTCTCACAGGGTCTTGTTTGCTCTGTTGCTCGGGCTGGAGTGCAGTGGTGAGATCTCAGCCCTCTGCAACCTCTGCCTCTTGGGCTCAAGCGATCCTCCCACCTCAGCCTCCCAAGTAGCTGAGACTACAGGCGCACACCACTATGCTTGGCTAATTTTTTCTTTATTTTTTGTAGAGATGGGCTGCCCAGGCTGCTGGATGTTTCTTTTTACCACACCAGGACACTTCCTGCATTTCCTTCTTCCTTTGTTTTAAAGTAAGGATTATGGTTTCTTCACAGATATTACTGATATGTGTTAAATCTACAACAGAAAACCTGAAAGGTTTGTCTGGGTTTAGGCTCCAATTTCCTGAAGATTTAAAAGGAGCAGGATGACCTTTTTGGCTTATGAATCAGAGTGGAGATAGGAGAGACCAAGAAGGAGACCCAGCGGTTTAGGACAGCTTTCCTATGTTTTCAAGAGCCTCAGAGCAAGAACCCCAAAACATCTTCCTATGGCTGCCACATGACCAACATGGAAACTAAATAGGGAAAAAAGGAAGCCAGGGGTGCGGGCAGGACAGATTTCCCTTTCCTTCTCGAGTTCCTCATCTAGCATGTGAAACTCTACAAGCAAGATTCAATGACATCAGCATCTTTGGTGAAAAAGTAGACAGAAGTGGAGGGGTTACAAGAGAGGAATTAGAGACCTTGACTTGCCTGACGAATGCAACATGGGCATCCCACAGCTTACTTAGTGGAAGCACCATCTGAAGATGGCCTCAAGTACAGGATTGGAGCCCAGATTAAGCTGTAACCTGACCTAATTCAAATTTAAAAAATAGTAAGCTTTGATTATGTGCCAGGGAAGTGTTGTAGGAAATAGACAAATATGACATGGATTCTGATTTCAAGGGGTTTATTATTATCTAGGAGAGAGAGAGAGCTGTACACAAACTACTAAGATGCAAGACAGAATGTGACTGTGCTATTTAAAAAGTTAAAAACAAAGTTCTCTGGGAGCCTGAGGCTATGGTTGCAAATGAGCTCTCAGCCAGTATCTTGTGCATCTGGGCCACCATCAGATGTTAGAGAAGGCAGAAGTGAAGGGCCCATGCTAGGGAGTAGGTGGAAGTAGTTGGGGGATTTGGTGATAGAGAGGTTTTCCGTTGGCTGAAGAAGCAACTACTTCTAACTAGTCATTTGTGATCATTGAGGTCAATTTTCAATTTTAGTTTATGTATTTGCATTCCTAATTTTGGTGAAATCCCTCTTCCTGCTCACAAATTTGTGCTTGTAAATGGCCAGTTGCTCTTTTCACTTGGGCAGTTAAGCAACAAAAGGATTGCATGTGCAAATTCAGGGGTTTAGAGACAAACACAATGGTGTTAGTGGTTGCGTAACCCCAAATCGGGAAATGGAAAAACTAAGAGACAACTGTGAAAATCATTACTAATGTTTTCTTTCTGAACTATCAAGAATAGATGGGGTAGAAAATTTCCTTAGACAAAGGACATGGTGATTTTCTTTTCTTCTGTTTTTTGAGATGGAGTTTTGCTCTTGTTGCCCAGGCTGGAGTGCAATGGCACAATCTCAGCTCACTGCAACCTCTGCCTCCTGGGTTCAAGCGATTCTCCTGCCTCAGCCTCCCAAGTAGCTGGGATTACAGGTGTGCACCACCACGCCTGGCTAATTTTGTATTTTTAGTAGAGACAGGGTTTCTCCATGTTGATCAGGCTGGTCTCAAACTCCTGACCTCCCGGTGATCCTCCAGCCTCAGCCTCCAAAAGTGCTGGGATTACAGGCCTGAGCCACTGCACCTGGCCAGGACATGGTGATTTTCTAAGTCGCTTATGCCTTGTTATTTGAGTCAGTAGGGTCAACATTAAAAATTAAAGAATACAACAACAACAAAAACCCAAATCACAAGATCTGGAATATTTTTGGCCATTCCATTTCAGTATAAATGGGTCTAGAAATAAAGCCTAGGCACACCCCGGATAGCAAGTTTGAGGTTTTGCATGGCAGAGATGGCCAATGATTCACCAAAACTTTACCCTCCTCTTTCCGTAGCGGAGTTGTTGCTGGGAGGTGGCTTCTAAGATGGAGGCTACATTTTTTAGCATGTCGTACCTTCCTGACTCCTTGCATCCAGGTGGTCATTGATAAAATGTGACAGAAGATGTGCGTGTCTCTTTTTCTAGGCCCAGACTTTTAAGAAGTGGATGGGGGCATCTTCATTTTCTTTTCCCCATCTGCTGGCTGGATGCAGATGGGTGGAACCACAAGATGGAAATAGCCTGGGTTTGTTTGTTTGTTTGTTTGTTTTTGCTTTGTTTTTTATTTTTTGTTTTTTGTTTTGAGACGGAGTCTTGCTCTGTCGCCCAGGCTGGAGTGCAGTGGCGCGATCTCGGATCACTGCAAGCTCCGCCTCCCGGGTTCCCGCCATTCTCCAGCCTCAGCCTCCGGAGTGGGTGGGACTACAGGCGCCAGCCACCACGCCCGGCTGATTTTTTGTATTTTTAGTAGAGATAGGGTTTCACCGTGTTAGGCAGGATGGTCTCCATTTCCTGATCTCGTGATCCGCCCACCTCAGCCTTACCTGGGGTTTTTTAAATAATCACACGGAGGAAAGGTGCCTACAAACCAGGCGCACTTGCATTGAAGTATTACATGAGTGAGAAACAAAATTCTATTTTTAAGTAAATTGTATCTGCTACTTGTAGAGCTACAGGGGTCTTCTGTGGTGAGCTTCTCTGGAGGAAGAGCATCCTTCCTGTCCACTGATGTTGGGCTTGGCCATCTGACCTTCTTTGGCTAGTGGACTGTGAGCAGACATAATGTAGACTACATTCCAGCAGAAGCTTCAAGAGCTATTGCATGACTCCGCGATGATTCTTTCTCCTGTTCTCAGAACAGCATTTAACCTGGATCCCAGACACAGAAGTGACATTTAGGCTGGATCCCAGATGAAGAAGACAAGTGGAGCGGAGGGGCAACTGACACGTAGCCAACATATTCCATAGCGAAACATAAACCTTTGCGGTTGATATGAGGATTGCTTGTCACTGGAGAATAACGTAGCAAAAGCTGACCGACGGATTGTGCTAAACCACTGACATTTTAAATAGTTATCTAGGCTAGCATTTGGTGTTACCCTACCAAACTGGAAGGATTGAGTGTGTGGCAAACTGGGGAGTGGGTAACAGTGAACAAGATACCATAAAACATTTTTGTTTTAAAGTAAAATTAAATGCAAAATACTCTAATGGAATTAAAAGTCATAGTAAACCAGCCTAAGCAACATGGCGAGACCCTGTCTCTAAAAAAAATACAAAAAAATTAGCCAAGTGTAGTGGCATGCACCTGTAGTCCCAGGTACTCAGGAGGATGAGGTGGGAGGATCACTTGAGCCCAGGAGGTTGAGGCTACACGGAGCCCTGATTGTGCTACTGCACTCCAGCCTGGGTGATAAAGTGTGACCCTGTCTCAAAAAAATTATTAAATATTAATTGACAAATCACAACCTGGTAAAACTGCAGACCAATAAATTCATTTTCAAACACAAATTGAATAACGCATCATTAAGGTAGTGGACCACTCTTTGGCTCCACGGAGCTATCTGACTTCTGCCAATGGAAAGTTCTTGGCAGAATCTGAAGAGGTGGGTGGATTGATGCCTAAAGATAGAGATGATCCTATAAAGATTCCTCTGTTTCTGCAACCCCAGTACAACCTGACTCTGCCCATAACCCCCTTCATGGAATGTCACAGGAGAAGCATACCAGAAGGGTGCAGATAGGCTGACACAACAAAGTAGTCTTTAAACTTGTCATTTTTGCAAGAGACTGAACCCTTCACAGGGACTAACTACTGAAGAAAAGGGCTCGGTCATTTTGGAGCTCAAGGACACTTGGAGATGGCATACCTTGTGAATGTCTGGAGATGGGATGTGGGAAGGGGTGGAAAGAAAAGCTTGTGATGGAACCAAAGTGATACAACTGCCCAGAGGCCCTAATCAGCTAATACCTGGGGATCTTGGGCAGGTTACTCTTATCCCTCACTTGATCAACAGGATAGTTATGAATAAGAGATGAGTAATTTAAAAAAATAATTTAAAAATGTTGTCATAAGAAAAAAAAATGAAAATATGCTCCGGTAGATTGAAAAAAAGTCTGTCGTATTTTTTTTTCTTTATTTCATTATGATCAGGGAATTTATTTCCATAAACAATAAGTTTATAAAAAATAGTGAAGACATAAAAACAGTTATTCATAAGCTAGAGAATAATAAGGTCCTTGGTGATGTCTGATTGAGTTGCAGAAGGCATGAGGTTGCCACCAACAGCTCAGTCACCTCCATGCTCTCCACCACAGGAATGTGGGATAAGGGGGTCTTGTCATTCGCGGTACTACCCAGCTCTTTTAAAAGTCGGGTTGGCTCTGTCATATCATACTCTGGCTGTGGTTTCACTTGAGTGACACTGTCACTTCATTCAACATATTCCATTTGGCAAATATCTTCCATTTTTACCCTAGTGACAATCTTCTACAATTACTTAACATGGCAGCCTCTTTGCGATGTTAATGGATATTTTCTAAACAGGAAAGGTGGATGGTGACAAGGACCTGGCTTAGCTCCTCACTGCACATCATATCACATCCCATTTTGGCTGATCATCAAAAACACTCCCAAACCACGCCATCAGCTCCAAACTTTATTTGAAGCAATTTATGTGGAAAGTTAACTATATTATTATGAGACTAGTCTTAATTTCTTCCTTGTTTCATTAAGAAATTAAATGTGTGAAAATTAGGAGGTTAGTGTATCATGGGAGTTGAAACCGTGGCAGCAGTATGTAAAGTCTATGTCTGGGAATGGTTGAGGCCAAGAGTCAGACCGTGCAATGATTAGTATTGCGGACTTCAGGGAATAAAACGGATGTAAAGAGAACTAGGCTGCCAGGCACAGTGGCTGACTCCTATAATCCCAGCACTTTGGGAGGCCAAGGCAGGTGGATACTTGAGGTCAGGAGTTCGAGACCAGCCTGGCCAACATGGTGAAATCCTGTTTCTTCTAAAGAAAACCACAAAAATTAGCCAGGCGAGGTGGCAGGTGTCTGTAATCACAACTACTCAGGAGGCTGAGGCACGAAAATCATTTGAGGCTGAGGCATGAAAATTGCTTGAACTTGGGAGGTGGAGGTTGCAGTGAGCCTAGATTGCCACTGCACTCCAACCTGGGCAATAGAGCGAGGCTCTGTCTAAAAAAAGAAAACAAAAGATAACTAGGCAATAACTTTTGCCCCTTTCTTTCAGTTCTTTCACTTGTAAGGCACTTAGTAAAGTCCATTTAGTTACTACCAAACATGCATTTAAAAGTGTTAAACTACAGTCAAAGATTTTATTCTTTTAAAATGCATTGAAATATTTTAAAATACAGCAAAAGATAGATTTATTTATTTATTTATTTATTATTTAATTTTGAGACGGAGTCTTGCTCTGTCGCCCAGGCTGGAGTGCAGTGGCACGATCTCGGCTCACTGCAAGCTCCGCCTCCCGAGTTCACGCCATTCTCCTGCCTCAGCCTCCCGAGTAGCTGGGACTACAGGCGCCCACCACCGTGCCCGGCTAATTTTTTGTATTTTTAGTAGAGACGGGGTTTCACTGTGGTCTCGATCTCCTGACCTTGTGATCTGCCCGCCTCGGCCTCCCAAAGAGCCACCACACCTGGCCAGATTTATTTTTTTAAATACCAAATATTGGTGTCAACATAGCACAATTATTGTAATTCAAACTTCGTATTTTGTTGGAAATGTTTTCGCATTTATATTACTACTATGTACTTCCAGACTGACCTTTCTCTTTTCCTAGAAGAGCAAATTGGAGTTAGAGGTGAGGGAAGTGGCAGAACAGGATGCTATAAAATTGATGAACAGCCTGTAGGGACACAAGAAACTAAATATTGATCTTTGTTCTTTCAGTGAGGACTCTTGCGTTTCTAAGGGTGTCATTACAGCCATGGCGGTATTGGTTCATCTGATCTGCTGTTCAGCTGTGGTTGCTCTCAGCATTGAAAGGACGCTTTGTTCATGGGGTCAGCTGACGACCAGGGAGTTTTCTAAAGTGAGACTTATAGTGAGAAAATTCCTCTCTATGTGTTATGCGAGATATTTGGGGTATGTAGGACTGTGAGGCAAGGAATACAGTTTGCTTTTAAAAATGACACAGCTAAAAAAGATGGCATAGCTTATACATTCAAATTAGTGTTATTCTTCCAGGAATCATATTGGGAGACATGAACTTATCCTAGTAAAGACACCATTTTGCAAAGCATTTTGGAACGCTTTATCTTAGAGTTGCCTTCAGAACCAAGGTTAGGGTCTGTAGACCCCTTGGGACTAAATACTTAGTGTTTTACTTCAATTTTTAGCCACGACACAGAAGATTGATTATTTTTCTCCCTTCTAGATTTAACTCCAAATAACTTGGGATATTTAAAAAAATTAAATCTATTCATTTACTCATTCATCCATTGATTCATTTTTTCAATAAGTACTCATTGAATGCCCCTGCATGTCAGGCTCTGTGTTAGAAGTTGAGGATTCAGTGATGCATAAGACAGAAACAGTTCCTGCTCTCTTGGAGCTGATATAATAGGAAAGACAGACCAAAACCACCCCCACTACAACAGCTAACAAACAAATTAATAAAACACTTCAGAGTTGGAATAAGAGCTATGAAGGAACAGATAAGGGACTGAGCTACAGAAATAACAAGAAGAGAAAGGTAGGCTGGGTTGGAGTGGGAATGGTGACATTTAAGCACAAATTCAGTCTTAAAGGAGGTATCTTTGCCACCACTGGGAGTATTTACATGAATAAACTTTAATTTCAAAGGACAAATTTCTCCACTGTGTAGATATCTTTCTTTCTTTGCAATTAAGAAGTTCTCTGTGGGGTGACTTTTTTTTTTTTTTTAAGATGGAGTCTCTCTCTGTTGCCCTGGCTGGAGTGCAGTGGCGCTATGTTGGCTCACTGCAAGCGCCGCCTCCTGGGTTCACGCCAGTCTTCTGCCTCAGCCTCCTGAGTAGCTGGGACTACAGGTGCCTGCCACCGCGCCCGGCTAAATTTTTGTATTTTTAGTAGAGATGGGGTGTCACTGTGTTAGCCAGGATGTTCTCGATCTCCTGACCTCATGATCCACCCGCCTCGGCCTCCCAAAGTGCTGGGATTACAGGTGTGAGCCACTGCGCCCGACCTGGGGTGACATTTTGAGGCTATGTGAATTTCCTGTTTTCTGACAACATTTTAATGCCAAAAGATTTACCCAGTTTCATAGCTACTAAGTCACAGAACCATGACTGTGATAGGAAGCTATATCTCCTATTCTCCGTCTCATGTACTTCCACCTGGCCACACTTGTCCCATTCATGGTACATGGACATTTCAGGAGAGGTTTGGAGAAGTCAGGGTGCTAAGAAAATCTAGGTGCTATTTAGACCTTTATAGTTTATTAAGTGAATTCAATAAGAAAAGTTTCATTAGAAGTTCTCATTTTGTGGGAAATAATTAGATTTCCCTTGATGTGGCTAAGGAATAAATGGCAATACTACTAGATAAGTAAATTATTGCTATTGTTACTCAAAAGAAACAGATGTATGACCAAGTTTCCTGCCCCCAAATATTCTTAAACAAGCTTGGATCCTGTTTCCTTTGCCCTTTGTCACTTTGATTGCCAGTGTAGATTTACTGGACAGAGACTCTATGCTGGGCATGAGTAAAAATATCTTTCTGTAGAATCATTAACCATAACTTTATATCACGTGGATTAATGTTCACTTTTTTTTTTAACCAGGCTGGACGTGGTGGCTCAAGCCTGTGATCCCAGCACTTTGGGAGGCCGAGGTGGGCGGATCACTTGAGATCAGATAGAGACCAGCCTGACCAACTTGGTGAAACCCTGTCTCTAATAAAAATTTAAAAAATTAGTTGGGCGTGGTAGTGTGCGCCTGTAGTCCCAACTTCTCAGGAGGCTGAGGCACGAGAATTGCTTGAACCTGGGGGGTGGACGTTGCAGTGAGCCGAGATCGTGCCATTGCGCTCCAGCCTGGGTGACAGAGCAAGACCTTGTCAAAAAAAGAAAAAAAAAAACCACACACACACGGTGGTGGCTTTTATGTGAATCAAATTCCTTTTACTGAGTCTTTCTAACCCTTAGGAGCTGTCCCAAAGACTTCCTGTGTCAATGTAGTCTGTGGGGTAATTGAATTAGGATAATAGGGTTGAAACATTTCATAATTTAATGAGTTTGTGGATTTCTTATTCCCAGAATTAAAAAGAACCTCTATGAATGGCAAATTTAGTAATTATCAAACTGAACAGAATTTGACTCTATTTAACCAACTGGCACACACTCTGTAGATAACAGCATGATCTAGTATTTTTTTTTTTTTTTTTTTTTTTTTTTGAGACGGAGTCTCGCTCTGTCGCCCAGGCTGGAGTGCAGTGGCCGGATCTCAGCTCACTGCAAGCTCCGCCTCCCGGGTTCACGCCATTCTCCGGCCTCAGCCTCCTGAGTAGCTGGGACTACAGGCGCCCGCCACCTCGCCCGGCTATTTTTTGTATTTCTTAGTAGAGACGGGGTTTCACTGTGTTAGCCAGGATGGTCTCGATCTCCTGACCTCGTGATCCGCCCATCTCGGCCTCCCAAAGTGCTGGGATTACAGGCTTGAGCCACCGCGCCCAGCCATGATCTAGTATTTATGAAGAGCCTATTCCCCCTGCTCCTACCCTTAGACACCAGAAATTCATTAAATGTAAAGCCTTACATAATTCTGTAAATAAACTCACTTATCTGGAATGTTCCTAGCCTCTAAATTAGGTATTAAAGAAGTGATATCATTCTTTTGGGACAGGCCTTTGGCTTTCCCTAAAATGTAGTGGCTAGGTATGGCCCAGAACACAAACTGGCTACAGTTTGATGGAATTTAATGAATAACAACAACAACAATAATAAAATGCCAAGTCCCCTTAGTGTGAGAGCAATAAACAATTGAATTCTTGGGAGAGAGATGAAAATAGGATCTAGTCCTTAAGTGGCCTACGGCCTAGCAGATTCCTTCTGGCCTTAGGTTACATACATTTGGGTTGATTTGGATTAGAAACATGAAAGTACACATTTTGCCTTTAATTACAAATTTTTTTTTCAGTAGTACTCTTGCTAAATGTCCAAAGAAATACAGAGCTAGACAATAATAATAGCTTACATTCATGTCTCAAGTGTTTTACATGGATATCTTTTAACCCTCACAAATAACCCTAGAAGGGATACTATTATTATTTTCCCCTTTGAAAGATGAAGAAACTGGGATCCAGATATGCTAGGCAACGTCCTGTGGAATAATCTGGCGGCAAACTCAAACAAACAGAATGACTGCAGAGTCTGAGATGATAAGGACAGGTGATACCATCTCCCAAACTCTGCTGCCTCTCCACTAAGGGGTAGCAGATTGATAGCAAGACTCTTTCATAGGAGGATCACTAAGTGTTTTGCTTGAATGTAATGATAACTTCCCCCAGCAATCCTTCTGTGTGGTTTATAGTTTTGTTTTGTTTTTGAGACAGAATCTCACTCTGTCACCCAGGCTGGAGTGCAGTGGCGCGATCTTGGCTCACTGCAACCTCCACCTCCCATGTTCAAGCGATTCTCCTGCCTCAGCCTCCCAAGTAGCTGGGATTAAAGGTGTGCTCCACCATGCCCAGCTATTTTTTTGTATTTTTAGTAGAGATGGACAACCTCTGTGTTCCAAGTTCAAGGGATTCTTATACCTCAGCCTCCCGAGTAGCTGGGATTACAGGTGTGAGCCACTGTGCCCTGCCTGGTGTGGTTTAAAAACCAAGAACTGGGCTGGATGCAGTGGCTCATGCCTGTAATCCCAGCACTTTGGGGAGCCCAGGTGGGTGGATCACTTGAGGTCAGGAGTTTGAGACCAGCCTAGCCAACATGACAAAATCCCACCTCTACAAAAATACAAAAAAAAAAAAAAAAAAAAAAAAATTAGCTGGGCGTGGTGGTGAGCACCTGTAATCCCAGCTTCTTGGGAGGCTGAGGCAGGATAGTTGCTTGAACACAGGAGGCGGAGGTAGTGAGCCAAGATTGCGCACTGCACTCCAGCCTGGATAACAAAGTGAGACTCCGTCTAGAAACAAAACAAAACAAACCAACAAAAAACAAAACCAAGAACTGACTAGAGGTCCATCAAATGGAAAAATGATTTGTGTTAAGGCACTCCTTGCAAAACTGGCAGATAGGGGCAGAAAGAGAAGAGGCTCTTACCTTCACTTGTGGGACTTCACCAATGGCCAGTGCTCTTCTGAACTCCACATAGTGAAAGACAAATAGCATTCTTTCCAGTCAGTGTGCTCATTTGCTACTCCTTCTATATTTCTCCCTAGGGGCTAACATTCCTGGCAAAAAAAATTAAACCAGGATCATAGCCATAGAAACCAGATTATAAAATTGATTCTTATCTGAATTCATATTCTAGCCTTTCTTTAGTACTTTCATAAACCATCCCAGACTGATAGAATGATCTTTTTTATGACTCATGGATATATTTTACTTTGCCATTTTTATCCTCTTTACTTTGAGGAAGAAGATCAGATGATGAAGAAGATTCACCCTGTAGTGCTACATAAGATTTTATTTTACCCTAACATGTGGACTATGGACCTAAAAAAAGAAATATGTTCAGCTTAGTATTATGTATAAGAAATACTTTTTAAAGTTTTATAAAAACATAATCCAATGATAAAATATATTCATTTAAAAAGCATTTGTTGAATTCTTTCTAGGTGTCAAGGACTGCCGTAGATTCTGAAGATACAAAAATAAATAAAACATCATTCCTGCCCTCAAGACACTTACACTCTTATGTGTAACATTGTGTGACCATCTGTCTGGGCCTTCCTAAGACAGTCTTAGTTTACACCTGTTTTCCCAATATAAGTATAAATAGCACCCCCTTTCACTCTCAAGTGTTCCTTTTTAGATGATAAATTATATATACCCTAGTAATAATATTTCCCACTAGATGATGTTTTTAAAATACTTGTAATTCTTGGATATAAATAAAAAGTACAAACAGTGAAGGACCAAAAATGTACTTGACACTCTGTCTTCATTTTGAAATCACTATTTCTGTCACTGAGTGTCAGTTTAAGTCAGTTCATTGGGAAAATGTGAACTTGGTTCACATTATTTTTGTTGTGGTTTTACATTATTTTACAAAATGCAACTGCTGTCCAATCTCTATAGGAAGGAAGAAATGAATGGCTAGAAAACTTAAGAAGATGAGAGAATACTGCAATAAATGGAGATCATAGTATGTATCATATCATATACTCAACTCCAGTTTTGGTACAGGCCAAAGGTGAATAGGGCACAGAGGTCTTTAAGGGGAAGAGCAGTGTCAGGTAGAGCAGCCAAAGCAATGATTGAAGGCAGTTGTTGTCAAGGACCTCTGATCTTAAAATTCAACGTGGCATGTGGCTTTCCCTCAGACTCTGGTTTCTACTCCATTTCTAAAGACACTCAACTCAATGGTTTTTAAAACTATCCGTGATGTTCTTTTGTGAAAGGTTGGTGTTTGCAGAACTTCTCATTACACATCATTCTGTGTACTGTTGTCTGAATATGTATACGTATGTATTTTGATATTGAAGACAGACTATTTTTAGTTTCCTTTGGATATGTTTGGAGAAACTCCTAACTGTTGCTATGCTGCTATGGAAACGGTATCCACGTATACTGACATGTTTACAATGATTAAAACACTATAAAATTTCCAGGGCAAAGGCAAACAGCTTACTTCTATCAAAGTTGCTCCATGCTTTCCTTTTTTTTTTTATTAGTTTATTTATTACTCTCAGCCCCATGTTGGAATCTGTTTCATCTGTGCCTGCATTAAAGAGATTTTTTTTTTTTTTTTTTTTGCTGACGTGCATATTCATTTAATTGATTTCACATTCACAACTATAGTGGCGCTGAAAGCCAGTGAAAAATGTTCCCTGAAATAAAAAATATTCCTTGTTAGGAATTAAGAATTGAATACCTGCTAGTTTTCCAGATGAGAAATGGAAAGAATACTTCTTGAGAGTATGTTGACAATCTATCTAGAATTTTCAAGTGTAGGAGACTTTGAAAGTAGCTTAAATGTAATGATTGTAATTATTATTTGTGTATACAAAATGAATTTAAGGAGTATTCTAATTGCTAGGAAATATGCAAACCTAAAAAGGAGGTTTATTGCTTTTCTTCGAGCATAGGAAAAATTAGGTGGCTGAGAATCTTTACAATTTTTGGAGAAAAGAATCTTAACAAAGCCACAGGAATGAAAGTGAATAAGAACCTGTTTGTTTGAAGACATCAGAAAAGTGGTTTTTGTCAGGACTGTTTTCTAGGAGTCAAAAAATATTTGAAAGTAGAATCTATAATTGTGACTCATACAGCAGTGGGTCCTGATTACATAAAAAGGCACACACGCTCTAGTAGAGCATATTTTTTAATAGAAATTTAAACCCAGAGTACTTTCTCCTTTAAAATATCTTTTCCAAAATTTGATACCTATTTTGCATAAGTATACAGTAAAACAAATTTAGGCTGTCATGATGGAGTCTACTTTCCTCTCTCTTCTACTGAAATCTCCTTTTTGTCATCTTCTTGAAATGGTCATTTTAAGTCACACATAAGAAACAAAACAAAACACCAAATAGAAGTTCTATGGGAATGGAAATGATTCATGGAGAGCTGGTTGCAGCAGGGAACTGGGCCTCGCTTGCATCTGGAGATCAGGGTTCCAGTACTTCCCCCTGACCCAGGCCCCTTTCCAGCAGTGTTTATATGCTTTCTCTGCTTCAGCTGATCAGATGATATTCCATTCTAAGCCTTTCATGGGACAATGTTTATGTGCTTTTTTTTCTTCTTCTACTCTGTGGAGAGGATTCCTCCCTGCCTCTTGGAGCTTAGCAGCACTAAGAAATGTCATCCTAAGGTCACATTTAGATGAAAACCCAGTAAAACATGATGGACTTGCTACAGCAAGTGACCGTGAGGGACACTCACAGTATGATGACTGTGGCTTGCTAGTCTAACATGGGGACAGGAGTGAGGGTGTGTCACAGGAGGTCCTAATGGGGAGGCAAATCTGCTTTAGCAGCAGCTCATGTCAAGAGGCTGGGTGTTGCGGCATTAATTCTCCTGGGTTGGGAGCCTGAGGAAGGGGGGTGTCAAGTGGCTCTGGCAACTGGACCCCTTCGGGATTACCCTCAGGATCAGGATGAAAAGGGGGAAGTCAGGCAGGGGCAGCAGCACGGTTTATGCAGAGAGCACCCCAGGCAGCCATGAACTGGCTTGCTCCGTTCAGATTTCTCTTACACAGCAGTTTTTCGTTTCTGTTCTGTGGCCTCTGAGGGAATTTCCCAAATTAACCTTCACTAAGCTTTCCTGAGGGACTGTTTTTCAGGGCTGGTGGGGGAATTTCCCCCTTTTGACCACACTGTTGCCGGGAGATTTATTGCGCTCTTCATCTGGGGATTTTCTCACTGGCATTTTGCTACTTCCTGTTTCCCAAGAGTCTCTGCTCTCTGGGAACTGAAGAGTTATCAAGAGAAGGGGACAAACAGCCTTTGGGAAAAAGGGGAGGAGGGTGTATTTAATACAGTGTTGCTTTTCTTCCCCTCCTTTAGTTCTTTGCTATAGTAACATTGGATTTGAAAATCAGGCCCAGGGAGCTTGCTGAGAGCTTTGGATTGATTACTCTAAAAGTTCCACAGGAACTTGAGTTTTACGGTGTAATCACAAATCACATAAGTGATTGGTTTATTAGAATATCCTTCCTCTATTTGGGATGGATAGAAACTCCTGTGTTAAACCACTAAAGAAATCATTACTCCTTTTACTTAGTGAAAATGCACTACCACTTGTTGAATGCTTCCTGTGTGTCAGCCATGGCACTGGGGCTTTGCATACATTTCTTATTTGATAGGGGCAACAACCTGGAGGAGTAGGGCTTATTCAGACTCATTTAATAGATGAGCAAACCAAGCCTCGAAGAGGCTGTGAGAGGTTAACTGACAACCACATTTTCCTGGCTGGTATTAAGCAAAGCTCCAATTCTGTGGGTTCCCAAAGCCTATGCTCATGTTTACTCAGCTATAAATTTGCATTGAATTGGGGATTTGTTTCATGGGTCTTTTAGGTGCTATTATCAGGAAAGCAGTGAGAAAGACCCCAAGAAGAAGCAGATCCCCAAAACCAGGGGTGAAAATATTTTAGGGAGCAGTATTGATAGTCCTTGGCTTAACCCTGTGCACCTGCCAGGCCCTTTTGCCGTGTCACCTGGAAAAAGCTGCTGAATTGAAAGGTGACAGGAATAATATATAAAAGAAGCTTCAATACCAATTCATTAGTTCTTTCTCTTAGAGAGCCTTTCCACTTAACCACTGCTGTCACCTTGCTACTTCCTACCTTAGCTTTGTACATTTTATCAAGGGTATTAGAAATAATTCCCCTGGAGACAGGTCCCAGAATCCCTCTGACCCTGCTCTGTGGAAGTTGACATCTAGAGAAAACAATGTTCTGGAATTGCCCTACCTCCTTGACTCTTGATGCTCTTAAGCCAGATAAGTGTCTGTGCATGCATGTGTGCACATGTATCTGTGTTCTTGTAGTATGAGGTTCTTAGGGGGATGAATTATTAGCCACAGTAGACCTTTGCAAAGTTCTCCAAGTATTAAATATTTTCACTTCCACTGGAGGAGTGACCAGCATACACGAGGGTGTTGGAAGCAGCATGGGGAGTGACGTGGAAGTTCCTGGGAGTTCCTGAGGAAAGGGGGTGCAAAACATGCATTGGTGCCCCTTGCTTCCTGTACACTTTGCAACAGCTCTTCCTCTCCAGGGTCTGTCTAGGAGGGCTCCTAGCTGTATCGTTTTCATCCACATAGTGAACTCTGATAAGCACGAAATGTTGAGAGTTTACTAGTTGCCTAATAGTTTACCTGCATTGACTTAACTTGATCCTCACCCATGAAGATAGGCAAAATGATTCCCTTTAAAACAAAACAAAACAAAACAAAACAAAAACAGTGAGAAGATCAAGGCCCTGGAGGGTTAAAATGGCCCAAACCTACCTAAGTAGTAAGTCAAGGGGTTGAGATTCAAATATTTGTCGGTCTGATTTATAGTTGTAGCTTTATTAGGGCCAGGGGTAGGTGAATGGAGTAAATCTTATTTATTTTTTAATCACTAGGAAACTATATCACAGCCTTGAAGTTGCGAATATATGGGCTATGTTATCATTTCAAATAATCAGGTGGTAGAAAGAGAGCAAGATCCTAATCAGCACAATGCCCAGGCCAGGGAAGGAACGTGGCGTGACCTAGAGGCCCCTGGCTTGACCAAAAGTGGTATTTGGAAAAAGGGGTGCTGACCCTCTTTTGTACTAAAGGGGACATGGTTTTCTTATCTTCACTGTTTCCAAGGCATCTTCTTAGTGGTGGCTCTGCAACTAGAGAGGGCTAAACAAGCAATGCCAGGTTTAGGCTTTCATCCCATGCTGTTTGAGAAAAAAACAAGTCTTCCCAAATCTAGTACTTTACAACACTTTGTAATTAAGCAGCCGAGAATCTGTCTTTCAGTGCAGTCACTGGTACACATTATAATCAAAATCCCTTTTCCCTTCAAAGCAGAGTGTCACTGCCTTTTCCACTATTCTCCTGCAGAAGAGCAGGGGAAGGAAGCACCAGGGTCCATCATGGAGGTGGGAGAAAAGTTCTGCTTCCCATGCCCAGTGTGATGTGTGCCTCTCATGTACCAGTCGGGGTCCAGGCTGAAAGATGTAATGTGCAAGAACCTTGAGAAAAACACAGCTGTGTCTTGGTGGCAAGAAAGGCACTTCCATCAGGAGTCTGTCCAAGTTCTAATCCTTACCCTTCTCTCCAAGTGCCACATCTTAATCAATTTCAGTCCCTTGAATGTTGTCCCTGCTCGTTTTGTGCTGCTATAACAGAATACCTGAGACTGGGTAATTTATAAAGAACAGGTTTCTTTCAGCTCTGGAGGCTGGGAAGTACAAGGTCAGGGGCCTGCACCTGGCAAGAGCCTGTGTGCTGTGTTATCCTATGGCAGAAGGCAGAAGAGCAGGACAGTATGAGAAGGAGACAGGGTGAGGGAGGGGGCCTGTCTCACTCCTCAATGCTGTTGGGTAGGGGATTAAGTTTCCAGCACATGAACTTTGTGGGACATGTTCAAATCATAACAAACACAAAAATCAAACCAAGCCATGCAAAAATACCCCAAAAATATGTTTTATTTTCAAATTAGAAATGACATCATGTAGGTTTCTTCATGGCCTGTGGAAAATGGTGTGGTGGCACCTCCTGGTACGTGGGAGTTTGGCAACAAACAGAATTACCCTCTTCAAATTCTATCAGACCACAGGCAGATGAGGGGGATTTTCTAGTCCATTGCTACCTGTGTACCAAGAACAACTGGTTCAGAGGGCTCTGGCTTGGTATGATAAGGCAATCCATACGGTTGAAACAAGCTCTTACTGCATGAAATCTGGGCTCTAGAAAAATCTTGTACTACTACTGACTCAAAATTTACTTATTTATTTATTTGAGACAGACTTTCACTCTGTCACCCAGGCTGAAGTGCAGTGGCACCCTCTTGGCTCACTTGAACCTCTGCCTCCTGAGTTCAAGCAAGTCTCCTGCCTCAGCCTCCCGAGTAGCTGGGACGACAGACACCTGCCACCATGCCCAGCTAATTTTTGTATTTTTAGTAGGGTCGGGGTTTCACCATGTTGTCCAGGCCGGTCTCGAACTCCAGACCTCAAGTGATCTGCCTGCCTGGGCCTCCCAAAGTGCTGGAATTACAGGCGTGAGCCACCGTGCCCGGCCTCTAACCCAAAATTTATCATCACTTTCTTCCATTTCTTTTCCTATGGATTAAAATGTAAAATAGAGCCAAATGTCCAGTGGCAAGTTAACATATTATTTGAACTTAATACAATTCTTGATTTCTTCATTCCTTAATTTTTTTTAAAAGACAAAATATTTCATTCTTTTAAATAGTTCTTGTTCTTACCCCTGATGGTCATGGGCAAAGATTCTTATTTCCCAGCAGATGAGAGGGAACCCGTTATATTTTTGATCATGGATATGATTTATGTGCTCATCCACACTCTTGCTCCCTGTATCCGTCAACTCTTTGACTTTGTTGTTGCAGGTGCATTGGGTTGTCTGGTCCTGGAACTTCTCCAACTTGCGGGTCACCAGGGCCTGAGGATGCAGCTCTCCCTGCACTACTTTTTCTGCTGCATGGAGGCATTGTTGCCCCCACGGTAGCTGGTGCTGCGTGGGAGCAGGAGGCCCTGCATCCTCCTCATGTTCTGTCTTTCCTGCACTTCCTAGACCCAACTCTGTGCAGTGCCCATCTCTCCAGTGCCCATATGAACTCAGGAGGGCATGCCTCCCCCTTCATCGGCACTTCCTGGGCCATCACTGTCATTGCAGGTCTCAAAACTAGTGTTCTTAACCATTCTACTGTATTATAATTGGAACGTTGCTAACACAGACATAAATTTTCCTCACAGTACTTTAGTCATAGGGATAATTATAATTCTGAAAATTGGTAGTTATTAGTAGTTTTAAAAATGTCATCAGCAATACATTCTTTTCCATAGTATATTAAACATAATTTCAACATTTATTCTTGCACAATGAAACTACTTATACAGCTAGGCGAGGAATGATCTGTGTCAGTGAAAGGCATAAGATAGAACATGTTCTTTTTACTTAGAGATTATCTTCACTATGATTGTGGGTGCAATAAATGTTATCTCTTTTGGAGGATATTTTCAGAGCTATTTAAATTAAATCAGATTTTTAAAATGCAAGTTTCAGAATATTACCAGTGATTTAGATACCATGATATGGCTTAGGTATAGTTTGAATAGGGAGCAGAATAGCAAAAAATTCCTGCTGTTGTCACCTCTCCAAAACAGAAAAGTCTTGAAAACAAACACACACATGTGCACCTTTGGGTTTGAAGTTAGCCTTTGTTATTAGCACAAAACACTAAAATTACAGTCAAAATTAGTCACTGGAGTTATATCTGACTTTTAAGACATGCTTCCTCCTCTCTCTTTATCTTCCTCACACCCACAGCACCCACATACCAACTCACTACCTTTCCCCATTGTACGGTACTTTTGGAAGTAAGACATTGGATGCTAAGAACTGCAATGTCTTGGGTATAAGTGGCAAAGGATGCGTGCTTATGCTTCACAAGGTACTCCTCCTGAGATAAATGGTAGCATTTTGAGAAGGATGGGAGTGAAGATCCTAAAACATATATCAATTTGAGAAGGCCTCTTTCGCTCTTTCTTTCTTACTTTCTTGCTTTCTTTCTCTCTCTCTCTCTCTTTCTTTTCTTTCTTCTTTCTTTTTTTCTGAGATGAAATCTTGATTTGTCACCTAGGCTGGAGTCCAGTGGCATTCTCAGCTCCCTGCAGTCTCTGCCTCCCAGGTTCAAGCGATTCTCCTGTCTCAGCCTCCCGAGTAGCTGGGATTACGGGTGCGTGCCAAGATGCCTGGCTAATTTTTGTATTTTTAGTAGAGACGAGGTTTCACCATGTTAGCCAAGCTGGTCTCAAACTCCTGACCTCAAGTGATTTGTCTGCCTCAGGCTCCCAAAGTGTTGGGATTACAGGCGTGAGCCACTGTGCCTGGCCTGCACAGTTTCTTCTATAATGGAGGTGATATTATATCTCCAAAAAGACCTTGTACAGAAAAGAGAATTCATAGTTTATTAATTCCATTGTAAATTGCTAATTTTCCAGTAATTTTCTAGTAATTACATAGTATTTAGTAGACACCTATTAGACATGTTTGCCTGTCTGAAAAAATAGGACATTCATTTAGCAATTATTAATTTTACATGCTAATGCATAGGAAAAACACTTAAGAAAAATGGGGCTACAGCCCCATTTCTTTGTATCTGCTTTTGAAAGCAGAATTTTTCTAAATGGTTATCACTGTTTGCTGCCTCTAATTTCTCTCTTTTTATCACCTCTTAATCTTTCTCCAAACAGGTTTTTCTCCCATGAATACTCTACTGAGACTTGTCTTTTCAAAGTCACCAATAACTTACACTTTTCTTCTGTTTTTTTTGAGACAGATTCTCATTCTGTCACCCAGGCTGGACTGCAGTGGCACGATCTCGGCTCATTGCAACTTCCACCTCCTGGGTTCAAGTGATTCTCCTGCCTCAGCCTCCCAAGAAGCTGGGATTACAGGCATGCACCACCATGCCCAGCTAATTTTTGTATGTTTTTGTAGAGACAGGGTTTCGCCATATTGGCCAGGCTGGTCTCAAACTCCTGGCTTCAAGCAATCTGCCTGCCTTGGCCTCCCAAAGGGCTGGGATTCCAGGTGTGAGCCACTGCGCCTAGTCTGACCTACACTTTTCTAAGTCCATTACTCACTTCTCAGGCAACATCTGAGGTGTGTGTCAGTAGCATCCGACACAGTGATGACTGACTTGTCTCTGAAACAGCTTCTTTACTTGTCTTCCAGCACACCTCCTTTCTTGATTTTCCTCCTCCTCCCTTCCTTCTGAGACTCCTTCGCTGGTCCCACCTTTTCCCTATGACCTCATAATCTTAGTGCTGTTCCCTTCCTTACTCACCTTCTTGGTGATCTCACTTGGTTTCATAGCCTTAAATATCATCAGAAGCTGACAAGTGTGCACCTCCAGCTCAGACTTCTCTCCTGAACTCCAAACCTTTATCCAGCTGCTTGCTTCATGTATCAAACTTAACAAGTACAAACTTGGACTTCTGTTCTTCCCTTTGAAGCAGGCTCCACTCCCAGTCTGCACTCCATCAGTCAATGGTGACTCTATTCAAAACCTTTCGAGTCTTTCTGGATTCCTCTTTCTTTTTTTTTTTTTTTTTTTTTCACATCCGAATCTTGTTGGCTTCTTCTTCAAAATATATCCCACATCCAACCACTTCTCACTACCTCCACTGCTACCAGTCTGTTCCGAGCCATTGTCATCTCTCTCTTGGATGACCACATTCACTTCCTCACACATCTCCCCACTTCTACCCTTGCCATACTGTGAGATTTGGTCAGAGAGATGCTTCAAATGTGTAGGTTCATCGTATCATGCCTCTGCTGGAAAACTCACAATGGTGCCCTGTTTCATTCAGAGTAAATAGAAGCCCTTACAAAGGCCTACACCATCCAGATGACCAACTCCTCATCACCTCTTTGGCTTCAACACCTGCTAACCTTACCTTCACTCATTCCATGCCAGCCATACTGGTCTCCTGGCTGTTCCTCAAACACTTCAGTTATGTCTGTTCCTCAAACACCCCAGCTATGTCTGTTCCCTCAGGGATACTTTCCCCCAGAGCACATGACCCACCCCTCATCCTCATCACCTGTTCATGCAGTTCTCACCTTCTCAGCAAGGCCTCCCCTGCTGCCTAGCTGAAACTGGACTTGCCTTCCCTCTCCACTCCTGATGCCTTACCCTGGTCTAACATTTCCTTTTCCCATAGCATTTATCCCATCTAATATCCTATTGAAATTACTTACTTATTGTGTTTATAGTTTGTTTTATGTCTTCTACCTAGAATGTAACCTCTATAAAGACAGAGATCTTTTGTTGTTGTTGTTCACTGATGTATTCTAAGCACCAGATCAATGTCTGCCACATGGTAGGAAATCAGTAAATATGCTTGAATAAATGAAAGTTCAAAACTTCAGAGACAGGAATGACAAAAATGAGAAAAGTCTATAAAAATCATATCTGTGGGCCCAGCATGCTGGCTCATGCCTATAATCCCTGCACTTTGGGAGCCTGAGACAGGAGGATTGCTTGAGTCCAGGAATTTGAGACCAGTCTGGGCAGCATAGTGAGACCTCATCTCTACCAAAAAACAAAATTAAATCAAAATAAAATAAAATAAAATACAAAAGTTAGCTGGGCTTGGTGGCATATCATTGTAGTCTTAGCTACTTGAGAGGCTGAGGTGGTAGGATTGCTTAAGCTCAGGAGTTTGAGGTTAGAGGGAGCTATGATTGTGTCACTGTACTCCAGCCTGAGCAACAGCGAGAACTTGTGTCAAAAAAAATCCCCAAAAAACAAACCAAAACAAAACACATCATATCTGCGTTGATTCAGTGAATTTAAAAGGAATTTTTTCTCTTACTTCCTGATAACAGAAATAAGCATATGACTTTGCAAATTTACGTATTAAAAGCACCTATGACAGTTTATTCACTTTAACTGTTGTTTTTGAAGAACTCAATAAGTGCCTTTTCTTTTCAACCCTTCTTTTTTTTTTTTTCTTGTTTTGATAAGCCTCCTTTTAAATACTCAAACCATCTGGGTATTTATACTCTGAAGGCATCAGAAAGGCATGTAGCTAAAGGATAGAATTGATCAGGTTTCATGGTCAAAACAACACCTCAACATTTATTCCATACTATCTTTGAAGGACAATACTCATGGCTCCCATCTGGAGAGTACTCATAGTGTTCATAGCACTGGGTAGAGGCCTTGAATTCCTATCACCGGTGTTTTCAGCTGAAAATAAGTGGGATTCTGACTCACAAGCTGGCTTGTGGGTAAAACCATTGACTACAGTTGGTCCAGATCTGATGACCACTGTAGCTGTCACAAGTTTATATTAATACTTCTCTTTTTTGAGACAGTTCAAGTACTTTTCTCAGTATTATGAGGTAGACTACATGTACAAGTGACTCAACATTTCTGAGGCTGCTTAAGAGTGTTTTCTGGTAAGCCTAGCCACTACATCACAGGTGCATAGTAAGTGACAACATGGTTTGTATAGAGGTTAAAAAGGGCCATTCATCTCACTGCCCTCATTGGAAGGCCTAAAATAGTCCAAGATATTTTATTCTGTGGTTTTCACCCATGCCCTTTTCCCTCCTCCCCAGAAGACTTAAGTGGATTTGCTGTAATAACTGTGTTATGCTATGATAGATAGAATCCGTGTTATGATTAAATAGTTGATCTCTCTTTTTAAAAAGTCACTTTAAAAATTTATAATGGAGGTTATGTTACTTAAAGTAGTTTTATTTGAAGAAATCAAAATTTATCACTCAATTTTCAATACCAGGGCTTGAGATTACTGTTGTATTTTTAAATTCAAAGCATTAGAGGAATGTAATTATAGGAATATGATAACATCATAGGAATTTGGGGAAGTTTTAAAAATTACCAATAATTCCATCTAACCATTATGATCATTTGTACATATTTCCTGTCAATCATTTCCTAAATGCATGCTGCTTATTCCTATAACTGAAACTAATACCAGTATCACTGGATGGTAAGTTCTTTGAGAATGAGGCCCCTTCCTGATGATTCTGTGTATACCCATAGTTTAACACAGAGCCCCGTAGATACAGGTGCTAGAAAAATTATTGCTAAAAGAATGGATTAATAAGAGGATCTGCTGAGGATCTAAAACTTAATTAAGTACAACCAATGCTGGATTGATTATTTTGTTGACTCACAGGAAGAGGCCAAAGTCCCAACACTCAGCAAAGATCAGCCATTCTATGACTTCCTCTTCTGCTCAGACCTCTAGGGGCACCACGTCAAATGGTGACGTGTTACTCTCCTGCTTTGCTCGAAAACAATAGCAGTAATTTCTTTTACTTCTCCATTCCTTGTCTGCAGATCACCTGGCCCTAGAATGGCCCTAGAATGGCCCTATATTGCTGAGATACAGACTGAATGCTAATAAATGAGTTGCTGATCCTAAAATAAAAGTGGAAATCAGGTTTGGAGTTTGATGTAAAAGCCAGAGAGGCACAGGTTTGTTGCTCATTTAGATTACAAATGTCATCGAAAATAGAAACCAAAAAGGTTAGGTAATTTCTAAATTAATCACTCTTAGAATAATTACCATGTCACAGCATCTGTGTGCTTTGGTAGAATTTGAATAACACTTTTTTGCTCAGAATAATGTTCTATTCTTGTCACCAAATAATACTTGACGTCTGTGCTCTTGTACTACCTAACTGCAGGAAGGGTGTTGCCCTGAACAGTTGACACACCCTCGGCAATGAGGCTTAGTTTTGCTGGAACTTTTCAGGTACTAAAAAAAATCCCTTTCTCTACACTCCATTCATTCACAGGCATGAGACTGAAGCTTTATTATTTTTTCTAAATCTAAATTGACTGAGTCAGGCTTGTAGTAGTCACCACTAAGAACAGACCACAGTAGCATGGAGAATATTACTTGAATCTTCTTTCCATTGGAAACTGGCTATGAAAAGAGTAGGCCCATTAATCATAATTTGAAAAAGCAAGTTACAAAGGCTTGCTTTGTAACTTGTAAACCCTCCTTTGATGAAGGCTTTACAAGCTGTCATTGCAGTAAGCAGAACTGAAACACTTTTTTTTTTTTAGTTGAGCAAATACACCTGGTCATTTTGGACGTTTCCATTTTGATAACTTAATGGGTGGGAGAAGATTCCTGAGCTTAAAAAATAGCTTTTCAGCATTTCATGTTTCTAAGACTGAGACTGAGTTTAAGGAATGTTAATCTGTCTCCTTTTATACCACAAACCTACAGAATTTACATAGAGTTTTGTCAAAAGTGACATGAACTGGTTGTCACTGTCTGGCAGATAGCTTCTCACTATGACACAAAATTGCCTTTATTTGAAGGCCACTAATGACATAAGTAAACAATGGCAGTGTTTTGTATATTTTTTTCTGTTACTTTAATGTATTTCGATTTCAATTATGTGGGTACAAAACTTGAATTGTATTTTTAAACTCTGTTACTTGATGATGACTACTCTTTTTCTTTCTGTATTAAAAAGAAACTCTTTTAACTATGGTCATCATTCAATGCAATGTATTGTATATTTCAAAATTGCTAAAAGAATAGCTTTCTAACATCCTCACCACAAAAAAATTGATAAGTTGATGAGGTGATGGATATGTTAATTAGCTTGATTGACTCTTTCTACAATGTATTCATAGATCAAACAATCACACTGTACTCCATAAATATATATAATTTTTGTCAATTAAGAATAAATAAGAAACTATTCTAGCTTAAGAGCCTTATGTATTCTAAAAATGAATAATCAAAATGCAGAGACTGCTACTGGTCCCTTAATATGTGTTCTCTTCTTCCACAGTGATAGAACCCCTGATTTTTAAGCTAGGCATGTAGCTGTTCAGAAAAAAAAAAAAAAAAAAAAAAAAAAAAAAAAAGCAGCTATTTTCCAATTTCCCTTGCAAAGTACTAATGGAAGTATATGGCAACTTCTCTCTCCTGTTGCCTCCAATATGGACATGCAAGCAGGAGCTCTGGCTGCCATCTTGGACCATAAAGACAAGGGCAACACTGCAGATGAGTGGACAGAAATGTCATAAGCTTGTCTACCTCTGCAGCTTCGTATGAAAGATAAACTGTCTTGTTTAAATGACTGTTCTTTTGTGTCTATGTTTCTCAAAATGAAAAATAATCTTAATGTATATAATCATGAATAATGGAAAACATAGATTTTATCTGACATGAAGAAACCAACACACTGTAGCAGACACCTGTTGGCTTATCTGCCAACACTGTTTTTCAGAATTAACTGACTCTGTACTACTGTCTACGTGGTTATAGTGGGAGTTTCCAAACTCAAGAACATAACCCCATTTTTGGTTAAAGGATAATGTTGACCCTGGCTGGGCCAGTCAAAATCTTTCCCCAGGAACTTGAAAATAAGATGGAGAAAAAGAGAGTTTAGTTTTTTTGAGCTGTAAGACTGTAATAGTAAATATCTGAGCTATTGGTAGCTGTATTTTCCACCATATGTTGGGAGAAGTAGCAGAAACCAGGTTGTGTTTAAAAACAAAAACAAAAACAAAAAACAATGAATCAGAGTCAAAGAGAGAAGCAAAGATTTAGAGATGGAAGAGAGAAACAATTCTTAGGTTCTTCCATAGTCCTCCAGTGCCTGGATGTGTGGGAAATGTTGCTCACTTAACTTAACAATCACTCTTCATTTCTTTTGAGGCAGAGTCTCGCTCTGTCATCCAGGCTGGAGTGCAATGGCACGATCTCGGCTCACTGCAACCTCTGCCTCCCAGGTTCAAGCCACCCTCCTTCCTGAGCCTGCCGAGTAGCTGAGATTACAAGTGTGCACCACCATACCTGGCTAATTTTTGTATTTTTAGTAGAGACGGGGTTTCACCGTGTTAGCCAGGATGGTCTCGATCTCCTGACCTCGTGATCCGCCCACCTCGGCCTCCCAAAGTGCTGGGATTACAAGCGTGAGCCACCTCGCCCGGCCTTCTTCATTTCTTAATGTTGATGTTTTTCTGGATCCATCCATCCCTAGAGGAGGTTGCAGACTGGTCCAAGACACTATGTGCATGGCAATGTCCTGGCAGCTGTATTGATCCAGTGATGGGCATGTGACCTAAATTGGCCCAATCATCTGATTGAAGATTTATATTCCATTCCTGGGGAGAAATTAGTATTCTGCTGGACGTGAATAAGGAAGTGTATAGTTCTGATTGCCATTGTCAGCTCTCTTGCCATCACGAGCATGACCATGCTGGTTTGAGGGCAACACTGAAGATGGCAGCAAGAATTCTAAAAAGCCTGGACTTTTGATGGCTTTTCTGAGCCCACCTTCAAACTCAATCCAATATATTAGATAGTAAATGACCTATTATAGAAGCCAGAGGTCACCAACCTGTAAGGGCCAGAGAGTAAATATTTTAAGATTGCTGGCCATAATGTCTTTGTCACAACTAGTCAAGTCCTCTGTTTTGCTCTAAAGCAGTACTAGACAATACATATATGAATGGATGTGAATGTGTCCCAGTAAAACAAGTAGCTAATCTACAGGCTATCATTTGCCAACCCCTGTTGTAAGCCAGTTTAAGTCTGAGTTTTCATGACTTGTTGCCAAAACTAGCAGATATGATACACCGGTTCTTGCGCATTTTCGGGGTCCAGCTGCATCTAGCCCTTGGAGTATATGAGGAGCTCCAATGTTCATGGCTGATGGGCAAAATGTTTAACAAAGAGTAGCGCATAAACACCAACCAACCATAAACATGTAGGATAACCATGTTGGGGTGAATTGGCTAAATATCACTCTGCTGTTATTCCTGTGACAAGTTCTCTTTGTTACTTAAACTAGTCAGAGTTTATTTCTGTTATTTTTAAACAAAGGCATCCTTCCCTGTTCTTTTTAGATTTTCTTTTTGGGTACTACTTTAATCATTTCACTCATTGTTTGATTAAAATGCTGATCAGTTTTATATCTTTCTTCTTTTGGGTTCTCCATTTCTTTAGTTCAGTATTTCAGTGCCAGGATGGCATTACTGATTCTTTTTAAAAATGAGTATCTGGGCCAGGTGTGGTGGCTCACACCTATGATCCCAGAACTCTGGGAGGCTGAGGTGGGAAGATGACTTAAGGCCAGGAGTTCGAGACCAGCCTGAACGACACAGTGAAACCCCATCTCTACAAAAATAAATTTTTAAAAATTCGCTGGGCATGATGGTACACACCTGTAGTCCCAGTTTTTCAGGAGGCTGACACAGGAGGATCACTTGAGCACAGGAGTTGGAGGCTACAGTGAGCCATGACTATGTCACTGCACTCCAGCCTGGGCAACAGAGTGAGACGCTGTCTCAACAACAACAACAACAAAATGGGTATATGAAAACTTTTCCTGATAATGAGTTCCTGCAGGCCTTGTAATCAATAACACAAGCTACCACTTGACAGGATGAGGTATGACCATAACATACCAGAAACATTTTAGCATACATGCCACAGTTCAGACATCCAATGTGTTTTGTGAAATGAAGTCACAACTGGGACTCATATCCCAGTAATGCTGCCATTTCTCAAAATATCTTTAGTATTCTTCCAATCTCCTCACTTTATTTTAACATATGATATTGATAAAGATATATCACATCGTCATTAGGCTTGGCTCTGGATAGATTCCTACTATTTCAAATTTTTGAGACAGTTTCCCTCTTGTTGCCCAGGCTGCAGTGCAGCGGTGTGATCTCAGCTTACCGCAATCCCAGGTTCAAGTGATTCTCCTGCCTCAGCCTCCTGAGTAGCTGGGATTACAGGCATGCACCACCACGCCTGGCTAATTTTGTATTTTTATTAGAGATTGGGTTTCTCCATGTTTGTTAGGCTGGTCTCAAACTCCTGACCTCAGGTGATCTACCCACCTCGGCCTCCCAAAGTGCTGGGATTATAGGCCTGAGCCACTGCACCTGGCCTGAAAA
Organism: Theropithecus gelada; assembly: GCF_003255815.1. Lineage (NCBI taxonomy): Eukaryota > Metazoa > Chordata > Mammalia > Primates > Cercopithecidae > Theropithecus > Theropithecus gelada. The sequence goes on from NC_037681.1 coordinate 84,867,005, forward strand.
ATAGATCTATCTTAATATTTATAAATCATTGAATATTTTCTCTTCCTTCCTTTCTCACATAATTCCTAGGCACGTAGCTATGCCAGTCACCCTTCTAGGTGCTGGCAAGATAAAGTCCTTATCATCAATGTGTTCATGTTTTAATAGGGGAGAAAATAACAAAATAAGTTATAAGAGAACCTAAATTTGTCCAGGCTTCACCAGTCTATGAGTACAAATATGGTCCTCATAAGAAAAATAACCCAGATTTCACAGGCTTTGGCCCACTTACATATATAGGAACTTAGCTTCCTGCCAGCCTTTTCACAGAGACTCCCACACTGACCCCTGAGGCTTTTCCAGTTCAGCTCTCCCCTGTTCATAGCTGCTGCTTTCAAGCCTCAAGGATTCCAGGTATCTGGTACTTCTTCCTCATCTTTTTTTTTTTTTTTTTTGAGACGGAGTCTCGCTCTGTCGCCCAGGCTGGAGTGCAGTGGCCGGATCTCAGCTCACTGCAAGCTCTGCCTCCCGGGTTCACGCCATTCTCCGGCCTCAGCCTCCCGAGTAGCTGGGACTACAGGCGCCCGCCACCTCGCCCGGCTAGTTTTTTTGTATTTCTTAATAGAGACGGGGTTTCACCGTGTTAGCCAGGATGGTCTCGATCTCCTGACCTCGTGATCCGCCCGTCTCGGCCTCCCAAAGTGCTGGGATTACAGGCTTGAGCCACCGCGCCCGGCCCTTTTTTTTACTTTTAAAACTTTTATTAAATGGTGGAAGAAACAATACTACTTATTATACTAGTCTAAAGCTTTTCAAAAAATTCCAGAAAACATTTTACAGGAGAGAAATCTCTGTAGTAGGCAGCCTGACCAGCAGCCAGTGTCTCTCAAATAGCTTATAGTAGAGAATTCTTACTGCTTTCTAAACTGATCTGCTCTAAAAAGGAAGAGGCTAGTTTAACCCAGTGAGCAAATGTGGAGCCAAAAGACAGGAAGAAAAGAGGGACAGCAGAGTAACTGAGACATTTCCTTCTGAAGCTCAGTCAGCTGCCCCCTCTTTTGGAGTGAGGGGTTAAAAGAACATAAATACTCTGCTACAGATGGTGGCCCCTGGTCATCACACAGCAGTGACACACCCCACGAGGGCAGAAGTTTTATCCATTTTCTTCAGTGTTGTCTTCCTCAGGCCTAGAAGAGTGCCTGACACTTACTAGCTGCTCAATACATATGTGAACGTTGAATGAACAAATGTCAAAATAGGGTTAGTCCTTCAATCCACATTTCACTGTGACCCAGTTATCTTCTACGCAGAAATGGGGAATGACTCTCCCCTTGCTCATTGCAACATTTTGTTTTCTGTGTCCCAAGGCAGAGGCATCTGGGCCCCTCTTCTTCCAAAATCCTTGATGATCACAGCCCTTTTCAAATTCTGCATCAGCTCCTTTTTGTAAGAACAGTTTTGATCTTTGAGTCATTGCTGGGAAACAGACATACTTGAACCCCAAGTATGACCTAGGCTCAAACTTAATCTCCTGACTTAATTACCAGTTAGCGTGATAAGAGCTATACCAGATGCACATACAGGGACATGGGAAAGGAACAAAGAAACTGCAGACAGCAGGAAATCAGAGGGAGGAGGACAGATGGTATAGAAAGATGATGGATGAAACTCTGCCTGCTTTGTATTTTTGCTTTGTACTTGCTCCCACCCCCCAATTTTTACTTCATAATCTGATTGGAACTTCCTTTTCCTCATTTTATAATTTCCTCTTTCCAAGTACATGATAGGTGCTAATTTTGTTGCTGACTGGCTAACAAAGAGAATGAAGACCTTAGTGGAGTCCCATTGCTTTTCACTTACTATTTGCTTTTCCATATTGATTGCTCTTTAGTTGAACTAGGATATGAAATACCAGATAATGAGAACACAATAAATCCTCATTTGTTCAAATCAATCACTACTAATTGACTGCACACAATATCCCAAGCATTGTGCTAGATGGAAAGCAACACAGATTAATAAGGGTGCAGCTCTAAAGAAGCAAACAGTGTAGCAATAGTGATAAAGCATGCCAAACAGCTAGGCTGTAAGGTAGAAAGAGTCCTGTGGTGTACTGGAAGATCACATAACTTGCTATGAGAACACGGAGAACACAGAGGAAGCAAAGAGAAGTCTAATTTATAGGCTCTGGGAAGGTTCCATAGAGAGCTAGGGAGAATAAACAAGATTTTAACCAGTGGAGATGTGTGAAGGAAGCATGCAGACAGTGGAAGCCCCATGAACAAATTCCATCTACAAAGGGACATATAGATGCTTCCAGTGGTTTCTCTCATCCTTTATCAGTTATGTGGCAGTCTCGTACAACATAACCTATAGCATAGTTATGGCATGTTTTTTAGAGTTTGCACTGAAGGACAGAGTTCCATTGAACAATGCTGCTGGCAGTATATTAAAAGAAAGATTAAAGTGTCACACTGCATGTGACTCTGTCTGTCTAATTCTGCATACAAAGCAGACGGCTGTTAAATGTTTGTTCCATCCCTGGTATTGTCTGCCTTGTAAATGCTAAAGAGGAATTGAAATAGAGAATTCTACCACGATAAAGGAATTTTTTTGCCTCTAATTTGTTTATAACATATTCTGGACTAACAGGCAAGCTCTCTGTTCCCTGGGGCTATGCTCTAAGTGCACACACATTCCGGAATGATTAGCCTTTTCCTCGCTGATGCTAAGAGCCCCAAAATCAATACATACAATCATTTATCACTGACAGATTAAGAATTTCTATTGATTTCTTCTGAAATGGGAATTTGCACCCTCCACGGAGCTTTATTATTTTAACAGGCAACTAGGCAATCCGTTGTAATTTCAAGTTTTGAAATGCTTTGGCAACAGTTTTTATGAAACACTTAGAAGAAAAACAACAAGGGGCCCTGGATAATTTCAAAGTCTTGCGAAGATGTACAGAAGCGAATTTCGATTGCCTGCCTGTGCCAACAGTGTACCTCTGTCCCCTGAAGCAAGTGCTCTGTCCTTTGCCATGAATCTAAGGACTACTGTTAATTTGCAAGCTTCCAAAGTTTGGTGGGCTTCTTGTCTTTCTTCCCTTTCTAAAAATCATTGTCAACCTGGGATACAATCTTAGGCTGTACATCTTCAGAAACCAGCAGGCAGTAGTGTTTGGAGGATCCACTTTTAAGCAGGCTTAAACTAGTGCTTTTCAAACTCTGCTGGGGAACCTCCTAAAATGCAGATTCTGATTCTGGGGTGGGGTCTCAGATTTTACATTTTCAGCAGGCTCCCAGATGCTACTTATGGCAGGACTTTAAACTCTTTTCCCTGACAGAATTCCTCATCAAGGTAGAAAAGACAGGTGTGAGAAAGGGCAGGTGTAGAAAGGCCAGAGTGCTGGGCACTCAAAGGCCACTTGATGACACAGAGCCCTGAACAAATGTCCCACAAACACCAGCAATAGAACCAAAAAGGAGAGTCTGAGCTCTTCACTGATAAAGCTTGTTCTTTTTTATGTGTATCTCTGAGGGAGTATGCGAATGGGATAACAATAACAGAAGAAGAGAAAGAAAATCAATCATTCATTCCTCTGTTCTGTATATTTGGACCCCTTACTCCATACCAGGCATTTTAGGTGCAGGAAATATAAAATGTAATAAAACCGGTATAGAAAAGTCTATTTTGGAAATGCAGGTATTGAAAGCATCCCCCTCAACCTCTTTCTTTTGGTCAGGAAACTTACTCCAAGACACCCTACACACAAGGAATCCAGCCGTTCAGCATTCCCAGCAGAACAACATTATCTGTCATTGTTCTTTGTGCTCAAAGATATTCTGGCAAAGATGTTACTATTCCTGTGTGTGAGTTTGGCAGAAAGCCCTAAGATGTGACCTAATTTCCAAATAGCTTGTCCTTCTGGTTAGCTGTTATTAGTAAAACCTGCTATATGGTTTATGACTCTACCTTATAGATTTCGGGAAAATCATCAGGAAGGCAATGGAGATTTCCCACCTGAATTACCTTGTGTTAACTAGATAATCTTTTTAGAATAGTAGCTTCTGCCCATAATTTAAAGAAATGATGTAGAAACCAATGCATTATCTTTTCTTTCCGGGAGAAGGGCTCTTAAAATCCTGGAAGTGGAAGATCATTAGGTAACGTGTTGTTAGCTCAAGAAGGGCACATTGTGGTATATTTATAGTCATACTGTCCAGGGGGGAGAATGTTTATGTATGGACCTGTCTTATCATCCCTTCTACCCTGAGTGGATCTTGAAAGTTAAATTATAACATTGCATTATGCGTAAAGGAGAAGGATGCTGTACAGAAAAGACATTTACCAAGCTCTTGAGGGACCATTGTGCACTGATCAAATGACAGATGGTGTTCAGTTTTCACAATGTAGGAGTGCTAAAGGATGTGGGGTCACAGAAAAGCCGTGGAAAATCATAGAGTAAAATATGGTGCAAGTTGTTGTCAGTCTGGCATAAGAAGAGGAGGTACCAAGAAAATTATACCAAATACCAAGACAGGAAAGGAAACTGAAATGAAAAATGATAGTACTTCAATTTCTGAAAAACAGGCCTGCCCCTAATTTAGCTATGGGATGTTGGGTAAGTTACCAACGTCTCTGGGCCTTGCTCTACTAGTACAACAGAGAGAGAGATTCTAGATGATTTTCAACTCCCCTCCCTGCTCTGTAACTCTGGTTCACTGTGTGCTAAATGCACTTTGAAATAAACACTTCCTCTTTGTGTGTGTGTTGGGCGGTGGAATCCTCATTTTACAGAAGAGGAAACTAAGGTTCAGAGAGCTTAGGAACCCAGGCCAAGCTTACACAGCTATTAGGAGGCAGAACTAGAATTTGAGCCCAGACAACCTGACACCATAGACAATGCTTTTAAGTTTTATTACATATTACCTTTTTATGTCTAAGACTTTTTTTTTTTTTTTTTTTTGAGAAGGAGTCTCGCTCTGTTGCCCAGGCTGGAGTGCAGTGGCTGGATCTCAGCTCACTGCAAGCTCTGCCTCCCAGGTTCACGCCATTCTCCTGCCTCAGCCTCCCGAGTACCTGGGACTACAGGTGCCCGCCACCTCGCCCTGCTAGTTTTTTGTATTTTTTAGTAGAGACGGGGTTTCACCGTGTTAGCCAGGATGGTCTCGATCTCCTGACCTCGTGATCCACCCGTCTTGGCCTCCCAAAGTGCTGGGATTACAGGCTTGAGCCACCGCGCCTGGCCTATGTCTAAGACTTTTATGGGTAAACAAGGAAGGAATATTTTGTAGCTTTCTTAGAAAATCAATTGTCAGGGGATCTCTTAAAACATTTGTTACATACCTTCTTTTAGAATTCTTGACATTGGGCCGGGTGCGGTGGCTCACACTTGTAATCCCAGCACTTTGGGAGGCTGAGGTGAGTGGATCACTTGAGGTCGGGAGTTCAAGACCAGCCTGGCCAAAATGGTGAAACCCTGTCTCTGCAAAAAATACAAAAATTAGTTGGGCGTGGTGGCAGGCACCTGTAATCCCAGCTACTCAGGAAGCTGAGGCAGGAGAACTGCTTGAACCGGGGAGGCAGAGGTAGCAGTGAGTCGAGATCACACCACTGCACTCCCAACCTGGGTGACAGAGTGAGACTCGGTCTCAAAAAAAAAAAAAAAAAAAAAAAAGAATTCTTGAGGTATTGGAGAGTGGAATTTGATTTAAATAAAGGAAGATGTTGTAACTGACAAAATATTTTAAGGTCCAAGAATTTAAGACGTGAGATGAGAAGCACATACCTTTCTCCTACCTTACTCAGCTCAATTAGTTGCAGGTGCTAATACATTTACTTTTCAGGTTTTTGCCTGCCCAGCTGAGCCCACGATGTTCAAGCCAGGCTGCTGAAAAGTAGCTGCACAAGTGTTGACTAGTGACAACTAGGATTCATGTTCCTGTCTCCTAAACTTGAGATCCTGGGAGTCTAGGGAAACGCTGGGCTGTAAATGGCAGCTTCCCTGCATCCTCATCCAACAGTTTCCCATGCCCACATGATGAAGTTCTGGCAGAGTTTCCTGGTTTGACAGACATTCCTCCTGAAACTGAGTTCTTTATTAAACACCATCCTGCCTGACTGGAGCTATGACACCTCTCAGCCCTGGGAGGCAGTGTGTTAAAGGGCAGTGGGGGAGTGCCAACTTCATCATTTTTGCATATCTGTATCCCACTTGTATATATCGTTATTTACTTATATTTGTCTTTAAACTGACTCACTTTTGAAATTAAATACTTTAATTTTTTAAAGAAAATGTTAAATTTTATAGTTAATAAGTTTTGTATGTAGATCTATGATTCATGTTCATTTTCTAAATGGTGAGAGGGAAGGACTCAGGAGTTTTGTTTTTGCATCCTGATATCCAAGTATTCCTGCACTATTTATTGAAAAGACTATATCTTTTCTTCACTGAATTATCTTTGCACCTTCTTCCCTCTCCTTGGGAGTTAAACTGGAATTTTTGTTCTTCTTAATTGTTAGCTAGGGAGCCAAAATATGAGCTGCCACCTACCTGTCTTCAACCAGGACTCTTTCCAGGAGTATCTGCTGCTGCCCACCCATTAGTTTGGAATCTAAGTTTGCTAATACCTTTGAACATTGTAATTTAGTCTCTTATTGGCTTCTCTTTGGCCACTTCTGTTTACTAATAAAAACCCTCCCTTTTCTTGAGAGTTTACAAGTACTCTGGCACTATTTCTGCCAATTCCTCACGTTCTCTCATTTTCTACCAACCTGCCTGTGATGCTCCAAAAGTTACGACTTACAAAATAAGTTTGAAATTTTATAAGGGGTGGAATAGGGTAGCAAAATGTTTGAATTTTTGTGAAGGAGAAAGCAATATCATTAACTATTGGCATGTCATAAATGAGAGTCACTATTTAAGGGCTCCTGTGACCAATATGTTATTTTCCCCATAAGATTCCTGTTTTGGAGTAGCCATGTACATATTATCACACATATATGTACATATACAGACATAAACACACAAACGTACACAGATACCTGGAAATATTTTGTGCTTAACTACGACTTTTCTTCTAGTTAATTTACAGACATATTTTATAGACATGCTATTGGGGGAAAATTTTAAGTTATAGGATCTCAGAGACACTAAGGGATCATCTGGGTTGGGTAGGTTGTCAACTCTGATAAATTGGTGGGGATGGCTTGGAGCATTGTATTGAGAAGGATTGCTAGACTGAGTTTAGCTCAGCAGGGAAGACAGCTGTCATTGATTAGTAATAGCCTCCCATTGCTGGGGGTGGTGGCATGTATATGGTGTATGACTAACTCTAAGACTAGGCCACTCTTTTCCAATGCCATAATCTCTTCTACACTATTCTTGACAGCTGAATTCTACCCATTGCAGGAATTCTTTCAGTAATTGTGAGCTTACTATTTTTCAGAAATGCTCATTGCAACGTTGAACAGCTCTTCTACATGTTTGAGTCCAAAATCTATCTCACAGCAATGTCTAATCATGTCTCCTAATTCTACCATTTAGAGCCATACAAACCCACTTTATACCTATTCTACGTCATAGCTCTTCAAATATCAGAAGACAGTCATTTTGTAACCTCTTCTAGATAAAAAACACCATTTCTTTCAATTATTTCTCAGATATTGTGGTTCCTGGGTCTTACATCATCCTGGATGTTATTTAATTTTTCTGTGCTCCCTTTTAGGTGTGCTACCCAAAAGGGGGCAGAGAATTTCAGATAGAATCCGACCAAGTAAAATTAATTGGGACTTTTTACTATTGGCTTCCACGTACTAATATTAATAAACTTCAGTCTGCACCTGAAACATGTTACTTTGTTATTTCATATTGAGCTTTTGATAAATTAAAAAATTCTTTCTATATGAACTATTTGATTCAGCTCTTCGCTTTCCTGAGTTTGTATTTGTACCTTTTGAATTGTATCTTAATAAGGATTGCCCTTCCTTGAGTACCTAAGAGTACCTATGTATTTTCTTTAATATCTATGAAGTAGATATTCTATTCTCATTTTGCAGTTGTGACAACTGAGATTCAGAGATGCCCAATCTACTCACACAAATAGTAAGTTGCGGAGCCTGGAATGAAACCCAGTTCCCTCTGGCTCTAAAGTCTATTCTCTTTTGGCTACTGATATGGTTTGGATCTGTGTCTCCACTCAAGTCTCATGTTGAATTGTAATCCCTAATGTTGGACGTGGAGCCTGCTGGGAGGTGGTTGGATCATGGAGGTGGATTTCTCAAGAATGATTTAGCACCATCCCCTTCGTGCTATTCTCCTGCTAGAGTTCTCATTAGGTCTGGGTGTTTAAAAGTGTGTAGCACCTCCCTCTCGCCTTCCTCTTGCTCTGGTTGTGTAAGATACTGGCTCCCCCGTGCCTTCCCCTATGATTGTAAACTTTCCGAGGCCTCCTCAGGAGCAGATGCCACTATGTACAGCTTGTGGAACCATGAGCCAATTAAACCTCTTTTCTGATAAATTACCTAGTCTCAGGTATTTCTTTAGAGCAACACAAGAATAGACTAATATAGCAACCAGATACTCAATTTAGCAATTTTGAATACTGAGTCTATTATAGAAAAAAAAAAAAAAGGTTGGGGGACGTAGGTCATCCTTTTGCCAAGATGTTCATTGTTTTTGGGATTGTGATGAAGTCAAGCATTTTGTTTTTTAAAAATAAATAAAAAGGAAATAAAGGTTGGCTTGACCAGTTCTGATGAACTCTTACTGGTTCTTAGGAGTCACCTTTTTAAAGGTGACTAACTGCTTTTAAAGGCACTAACTGCTTGCTTAACTATCCAATCTAGAACTTTGCTGGGGATTGATGGCAAATGTGTCTGTCTATAATTGCCAGAATCCAAGTTTATGGGGATGTGTGTTTATGTCCTTTGTCTGATCCCTGTCCTATTTCCCATAAGATCCCATGGGCTGCTCGCAGTGGTTCTACCCTCATATCTGCATGTTTGTTCAGTTCTCTGGTATGGAAGTGGAGTTGGGGAGGGGTTTGCCTTCATTTAAGGTAGCTAAATGCTTTCACAATATATTCCTGTTTATTCTTTGGTTTCTTCCCAACGTTATTTCTTCCATTTCCAATTGGTAGGTAAAAAGCAGAGTCTCTCTCTTAATGGAGGGATTAATGGAATAGAGGCACTCAATAAAGTTCCAGTAATTTCTGTTAAGTGGATTCTAAAGTAAACACTTTTATGGCCCCAACAACAACAAAAGACAGTGAATCCACTTACCCAAAAGCCCACCTAGTATTATAAGTCAATGAAATGCATTTGGGAACTATCTACTCTTTCAGATGATCTATGCTGGGAAATCTCTCCACTAATATAAATAATAGTCAAACGTGAGTACTAATAAATATGGTTAATACTTACTAGTGTCTCAACTAGACCTAAGAGTATATGTATTTTAAAAGTGTTTTTTTAAAGTTTCTAGCCCATGACAGACTGACATATCTAAAAATCATAGATTAGGTAAAGAATGTGTGCAAATTAAAATCCATGCACAGAAGCATGTGAGAGAAAGGAGCGTTGTCATCGCAGACATTTAACTGGGTAAGAGTTATGAAGCAAGCGCTTAAAACCCAGCTAAAAGCCTACTCTCTGTTGTTTTCATGCTCCCCAGTGCTAGAAAGAGAGCCTGTCTGCGAAACACCAGTAACTCCACGTTGTCTGTGTGGAAGGACATTGAAAGACTCAATAAATTACAAGGAGGAAGGAGCTAGCTCTCATTGCAAACTTGACCTAGCCTAGATTAGCAACCCGGGATTTGACTTTCCATGTGACCCTTCCCCTTTGTAGTCCTCAAAAGCAAGCCTGGACAAAGCCCGGCTCCCTCCTTCCTTCTAACTCCCTATCAGGAAGCTCCTTTGCCCCTTCAAATCCCTTCAGCGGCTTTGAAATCCCGGGCTCTGAGCCCAAACTGGGCATGAATATTTATCGGGGGCGTGGCCCCGCCAGCGCGCTGGGCTCCAAGCAGCTGCGACTAGCGGAAAACGCGCGCCAGCTGCACGGAGGCAAACAGTTCCCATTTTGTGTGCTCGGCTGACAGCACGTCCAGCCTCAGTCAGCTCAAGACGCCCACATTGTGCGTCTGTGGGAGGGGCTTTACCGAGACGACTGGACTTTTCTGAGGCAGGGCCCAGGAGCTGTAATTCGAGGGGCCTCAGATCTCCCTGCCACCCACCTGCCAGGGCAAGTGAAATTCCACTGAGAAAAAAATCAGGCGTATCTATCCTCTTCCAGGAGTTTGTCCCCCTTTTAAGAAACAAATATCCTGCCGGGCGCGGTGGCTCACGCCTGTAATCCCAGCACTTTGGGAGGCCAAGACGGGCGGATCACGAGCTCAGGAGGTTGAGACCATCCTGGCTAACACGGTGAAACCCCGTCTCTACTAAAAATACAAAAAATTAGCCGGGCGTGGTGGCGGGCGCCTGTAGTCCCAGCTACTTGGGAGGCTGAGGCCGGAGAATGGCGTGAACCCGGGAGGCGGAGCTTTCTGTGAGCCGAGACCGCGCCACTGCACTACAGCCTGGGCGAGACTCCATCGCAAAAAAAAAAAAAAAAAAAAAAAAAAAGAAGCAAGTATCCCTTGTGTTAACCATTGGAGGCTTTTTATCCTCTGGTGGCGCCTCCTCCTTTGCAATTCTCTACAGTGGAGACTGTTTCTTCTCCCTTCTTAGTGATTACAACTGCTACTTACATTTTTTTTTTTCTTTCAAGATCATGAAGCCATGTTGTCTCTATCTTTCCTCTCCTTCACCCTTTACTTAGTAGCACCGATAGCACTTTTAACTTATGTCTGGTTAAAAGCCAGACATCCTGGATTCAGATTCTAGCTTGACCATTTATAAGCGCCATGAATGTGGTGAGTTAGCCTTTTTTGCATCTATTTCTTTATCTGCATAATAGCGATAACAATACCACCTACCTCACGGGTTTTTTCTGAGAATAAATAATTATATACAGTCATGTGACAGTCATGCATTGCTTAACGAGATCTGAGAAATGTGTCATTGGGCGATCATGCGGTTGTGTGAACATCATAGTATGTACTTACACAGACTCAGATGGTGTAGCCTTCTACACACCTAGGATATATGGCATAGCCTATTCCTGCTAGGCTACAAACTCAGAGCACCTTGTTACGGTACTGAATAGTGAAGGCAAATGTAGCACACTGGTAAGTATTTATATATCTAAACATATGTAAACATAGAAAAAGTACATAGTAAAAATGCAGTATTATGCTCTTATGGGACCACAATAGTATATTGACTGAAATATTGTTATACATCACATGACTTTATAAAACAAGTTTGAATAGCGCCTGGCATATAGTAACCATTTAGTATATGCTAGTTATTAATGTTATTATTTTGATTGGATAGGCCTTGTTGAAGATGGCTGAGTGTAAACTAGAATGCAAATCAGCTGGGGCACGTACTACTGGAGGCAGCGCCCCATGAGAAGGGGCCAAGAACCCGCACCCACCAAAATCAAGATGAAAGGCTGAACCGGGAGAGTAAAGGGAGGTGAGCCTGCGGAGGGAGATGGGATGCAGCTGAGAGGGGAGAGCCAGTGGGGAGGTGGTGGGAACCAAGCCATTAGAGGAAGGATCACACAATGTCCAGAGGTAATGAACACAGAACTTTTCAGTTTGTTTTTAGGTCAGAGTCTCAGATCCTTGTCTGCACTCCGTGGATTCTTAAAGCAATTGGAACCTCAGTCTGGTCCTGGAGCAGGAGCTGGTGCTTTACTTGGGGCTCTCAGGTTGAGAAGTTTGAGCTCTAGGATTCTCCACTGACCACCTCTCCCTGTCTTTGCTCTCTTCCCATCTTTAAACTCCCATTGAACTGGCATGCTATTCTCAGCATGACACTCAGGCTCTTGACTCCACCCAGTCCTTCTAGTTACATTGGCCATGGTATCTACGTTCTTGTGTTTCCTAGCACTGTCTACCTACCCTCTCTCCACAATACATATTACACCCCCAACCCAACCCATAATTCCCATTGGTTTTCAGGTATGCCAGTCTTCTGACAGTTTCCTAACCATGTTGTAGTGGGGAAAATGCTACGTGTTCACTACCTCATTTCACCTTCCTAGGCAGATGAGAAGACATCTCCCAGTTTCTTTTTGCAGCTAGGTTGGGACCCTGACCAAATTTTTGACAACAAAAAAGTAAGTGGCAGGATATGGCATTCTGGTTCAGGAAAACTAAGAGGGAGTCTGAGTTCTTCATGCTTATTCTTTTTTGTCCATATGCTAGGATGTGCAAAACTGTAACTCAGTGGGTTGTAAAATGGAAGCAGGCTGGGTCCTGAATTTCTGTTGCAGGAACGCTGACCAATTGGCATAAGATTTTTTTTTTTTTTAATGAGAAAAAAAGCCACTGAGATTATGGGGTTTTATTCGTTACTTCGGCCTATCCTGTTCTATCCTAACAGCACACATACCATGCTTTTTCTTATTTTGGCATCTCTATAGTTACATTATGTCACTTGGAATGCCTCCCTGCATTCCTACCCTGCAGCAAATTGCTACTATCCTTGGTTTCTCCTCTGTGATCTTATAGCACCATGCTCTGGTTTTTGGTATGAGTGATTAGATGGATCTTGGCACCAGTAAGGAAAATGAAAATGAGGAAGAGGTGTACATTTGGCAGAGAAAAAGAACTCTGTATGTGCACAATGTGTTTGAGAATGGGACATCCAGGGATATATGGATTTGAAGCTCAAGAGAGAGACCCAAGCTAGAGATAGGTAGAGGGTTGAAAGTCATGAGCATATGGGAAGAAGTGGAAAAGATCACCCAGGGAAAGTATGTACATTAAGATAAGAGAGTGGAAGATGGAAAGGTGAATCTTAGTGGAACACCATCCTTTAAAGGAAGGCAAAAGAAGCAGAGCCTTTATAAACTTCACAGTGCCCCCTAAGGACATTCAGGATTGAGCATGAAACCTGGGAAAGCAGGACTAGTTTATTAACATTTACAAATGTGAAACCTAATTCTGAGGAAAACAGGGAATAGTGCAATCAAAGCTGTTGAGTAGACCCAAAAATGCCTTTGAAGGTGGAATTGCTCACCTTTGTTACTGAGAAAACTCCCAGGCAAAAGTTTAGTTTTGATCATGTTGAAGGTAAATTAAAAGCCGACCTTGGCTTTTATATTCCTGGCTTTCCTCATCCTGAAGTCTTCTGATTTCTATGAACCTAAAGGAATGAGAAAGTTGCAAGGATTTGTAACTAGCTGTAGGAATTAATTGTGCTCACTAGCCTATATTTTGTTTTGCTTTTTTCTCCATGTGTTTGCTTTTTGGAAGTAATTCTTAAATTGTCTAAATGGTCACCTTTTGTTGTTGTTATTCTTTAAATGGTACCTGGACAGCTATGATGGGTCAAGAGAGAGAATTGCTTTATACTACAAGGCTATCAGAAGATCACTGAGGTTGCAGTGAGCCGATATTGCTCCACTGCACTCTAGCCTGGGCGACAGTGAGACTGTCATGAGGAAGTGAATGTGATAATCCAAGAGAGATGACAATGGATTGGAACACAGTGGCAGCAGTAGAGGTAGTGAGAAGTGGTTGGATGCAGGATATATTTTGAAGAGGAAGCCAACAAGATTTGGATGTGAGAAAAGAAAAAAAAGTAAGAGGAGTCCAGAAAGACTTGAAAGGTTTTGAATAGAGTCACCATCGACTGAAGGAGTGCAGACTGGGAGTGGAGCTGGCTTCAAAGGGAAGAACAAAAGTCCAAGTTTGGACTTGTTAACTTTGATACATGAAGCAGGCAGCTCGATAAAGGTCTGGAGTTCGGACGGGCGTGGTGGCTCACGCTTGTAATCCCAGCATTTTGGGAGGCCGAGGCGGGCGGAACACTTGAGGCCAGGAGTTCGAGACCAGCCTGGCCAACATGGCGAAACCCCGTCTCTACTAAAAATACAAAAATTAGCTGGGCGTGGTGGCAGTCGCCTGTAATTCCAGCTATTTGGGAGGCTGAGGCAAGAGAATCACTTGAACCTGGGAGGCGGAGGTTGCGGTAAGCTGAGATTGTGGCACTGCACTCCAGCCCGGGCGACAGTGTGAGACTCCATCTCAAAAAACAAACAAACAAACAAACAAAAAACAAAGAAGAAGTCTGGAGTTCAGGATAGAAGTCTGAGCTGGAGGTGCACATTTGGCAGCTTCTGGTGATATTTAATGCTATGAAACCGGGTGAGATCACCAAGAGGGTGAATAAGGAAGAGAAGGGGTCTGAGGGCTGAGCTCTGGGGCCCTCCAAGATTATGAGGTCGGAGAGAAAAGGCCGGGCCAGGGAAGGATTCTAAGAAGGAATGCCCAGTGAAAAGGAGGAAAATGAAGAAAGGGTTTGTGCTGGAAGCCAATTAAAGAAACTGTTTCAGAGGAAAGGGAGTCATCACTGTGTCAGATGCTACTAACACACACCTCAGATGTGACCTGAAAAGTGAGAAATGGACTTAGAAAAGTGTAGGTCAGACCAGGCAAGGTGGCTCACACCTGGAATCCCAGCCCTTTGGGAGGCCAAGGTGGGCAGACTGCTTGAGGCCAGGAGTTCAAGTCCAGCCTGGCCAACATGGCAAAACCCCATCTTTACAAAAGCACACAAAAATTAGCTGGACATCTTGGCGTGCGCCTGTAATCCCAGCTCCTTGGGAGGCTGAGGCAAGAGAATTGCTTGACCCTGGGAGGTGGAGGTGGAAGTGAGCTGAGGTTGTACCACTGCACTCCAGCCTGGGCGACAGAGTGAGACTCCATCTCAATAATAATAATAATAATAATAACAACAACAACAATAACAGCAACAATAACTGAGGTTCTTATAACACTAATATTATTCAACATCTACAGTCTCAGAGATTCTAGGTCCAGATCACTGGAGTGTCTCTCATTCAGAAGTACAACTCCCTCTGAAATCAGTTCCTTGTGAAAAAGGGATGGTTTCTCTTTGATATAGAGATATGGACGTTGTCAGCTATTGTAATCTCATATAAAATTCCAATGCACTGTGCTGGTTTAATGTAGTTTTTAGTTGGAAAATGAGAAGCCCCAAATGCATTTTTGGTAACCAGCTCTGTTGCAAATGATGCCAAAGGATGTAGCTTTAAGTAACTTAACTCTTAAAACTTTGGGCATATTCAAGTGCATAGTACATCTGCCCTCAATCTTGGGAGTCTGTCGTAAAATGCAGTCTGCAGGGTATATGATATATCATTCTCCAGTATGTGGTGTATTTGCTGAACATCATGTATCAGAAGCTGAGAGAGAGAGAGAGAGAAAGAGAGCAGACAATTTTTTTTTTTTTTTTTTTTGAGACGGAGTCTCGCTCTGTCGCCCAGGCTGGAGTGCAGTGGCCGGATCTCAGCTCACTGCAAGCTCTGCCTCCCGGGTTTACGCCATTCTCCTGCCTCAGCCTCCCGAGTAGCTGGGACTACAGGCGCCCGCCACCTCGCCCGGCTAGTTTTTTGTATTTTTAGTAGAGACGAGGTTTCACCATGTTAGCCAGGATGGTCTCGATCTCCTGACCTCGTGATCCGCCCGTCTCGGCCTCCCAAAGTGCTGGGATTACAGGCTTGAGCCACCGCGCCCGGCCAAGAGAGCAGACAATTTAAAAAGCCCAGCCTGCTCTGTGTCGAGGGCACTGCTCCAGCGTGAAATCTGCTTGTGAGCTACCAAACAGCATTTTTCTCACACTGAAAAGAACTATCCTTGTAATCTGCAGTTTGAGTGACCTGTTCATGTGTTTATTCATTACTTTAGATTTCCTTTCATCAAGTCATTGGAAACTTTACATGACCTCTGGCTGATGCTCTGCTGTTCCTAGTGGAATCATTGTCATAACTAGCATTTTGTTTGTGGGTTTGTACCTGAGTGCCCATTTTGGACCACTCATCATGTTAGGGGCTTATATCACATCTTTACTTTGCACATCAACTCTATGAGACAATCATTATCATTTTCATTTTAGAGTCGAAGAAACTGAGTCTTGAAGAGGTTAAGTTGCTTCAGGTCATGACTGGTGAGTAATAGAGCTAGACTCAAAGCCGGGACTGCCTGCTTCCGGAGCTCATGCCCTCTCTTTGAAACTTCACCAAAGTGGTGAGAAGAGTCTTCCTTGTGCCGTCTTAGAGTTCTTCCTACACAACTTCTCACTGGAACTTGGAGGCTCCTATTTCTCGAGCCAGCCCATAGGAGAGTTTGATGAGTTCATTTTAAATGTTCTCATTTGTGATTTGAGGGAACTGAAAATTCTCTGAATTTTGACTTCAGATTCCATCTGTCTTAGCGTTCCTGCCTCCTCAGCTCCTGACCTCGTCAGTGGTGGGCCAGTTCGTTGGTGGCTGGTGGTTGCTTGTGCCTCTGGACTCCTGTCTTGATTATGCCTCTAACAAAGAGGGTGACCTGAGGAGGTCACTCAACCAGTTCATGTCTCTCATTCTCCAAATATAATATTAAGAGGGCTTGCCTGGACTAGCTAATTAGGCACTGGACTGCATGTTGGAACTATGAAGCCTATTAATTCAGTCAATTAACATTTATTGAGTGTGTGCATTGTGCAGAACCCTGGGGCAAGTGGAGGAATGGTATTCCTGACCTGTGGATGCACTATTCTATATATTTCCTTTATTTTTGCACCTCTGTATGACTCCACCCAACCCCTAAGAGTACTCTTATCCCCACCTGCATGTTTCTTTTTTTTTTTTGAGACAGAGTTTTGCTCTTGTTGCCCAAGCTGGAGTGCAATGGCGCGATCTCAGCTCACTGCAACCTCCCCCTCCCAGGTTCAAGTGATTCTCCTGCCTCAGCCTCCCAAGTAGCTGGGATTACAGGCATGCAACACCATGCCTGGCTAATTTTGTATTTTTAGTAGAGACAGGGTTTCTCTATGTTTGTCAGGCTGGTCTCGAACTCCCGACCTCAGGTGATCCGCCCACCTCGGCCTCCCAAAGTGCTGGGATTACAGGCGTGAACCACAGCTCCCGGCCACATGTTTCTTTAATTTCTCTGTGTGCCAGGATTCACTCCTGAGTACTTTATTATCCTGGCCCACTCTGCTTTGCTTGCAGTGAAACAGCATGGTTTCCTCTTGGCCTTCAGGAAATCCTGTTATAATTCAACCAGTTTTGAAAATGACCTCTTTCTGCTCTACTAAGCTGGTAATGTTTCACTGGGTTAGAGTAGGCCAAGGTCATGTACAGTTCTATACTATTAGCTTAGAGGAGCATGCTTTTAAATTTTGATTTCAAACATGTAACCTGAATTAACAGTGGGTCTTCCCACAGTGGGACTGTGATAGTGGCAATAGAAAGTTCCTGTGTTTGGGGCTCTCAGCCTGTGCATCCATGAGCCTGAGACAGAGCATTGCTGTGATTCCCAGGTCTGCTCTTCCTTGGTTCTCTGTGCCAACCCATGAAAAAACTGCGTGCTGTGACCAAATTCAGTATTAAGTTTATCCTGTCTACAGCCAGCTCTTCAAAGGTGAAATTTTACCTTATTCCATTGAATCTATTTACTTTCATTTCTATTTTGGGATCTTTTAGTAACAAGGCAGCTTCCCGGGATTCTGTTGTGAGCAGTTCTGGAGTCGATGGATTCAATGAGTATTTTTACGTGTGTGTACATTTGCTTCTATTTGTACGTGTGTGTGTGTGTGTCTGTGACCTACCAGAGGAAAGAGCCTCCGTTTGCCTGGAAGCCTGGGATGTTTAATCTCTACTATTTGGGTTGCATTAATTAAGTGGAGTGGATATTTCAAAGACTTAGCTATCTCAGAGATACAAAGGGAAGGTCTTCGAAGAATCTGTACCATAGTGAAAGACACGTAAATAGTGTGTGCTGAGAAGAATGAGCAGCCCTGTGGGCCAGGAGCGAAACTACTGAAAAGAATTGGTGAAGGATTCATCAGCTTTCTAGGAAAAGGGCAGCATGGGTCTTTATGCTTCACTTTGTCAAGTTTGAGTCATGCCCATTTCATAAAGTATTTGGTGTGTGCTAAGTGTTGTTCAAAATGTGATATCCTTGTTTGATATCACAAAGTGACATGAAATGGCAGATTAAAGGGAAGAAAACTACCATTTTAGAAGAACAACAGCAATTGAACACCTGAATGTACAAAAAAATGAGATTATTATTCATCTCTGGAAACCAAGTTTCATCAGAAATAAGAAAACGGAATACAGTTTGAGACAAGTTCTTGGCTGTTGGGCTTCTTTCAAGATTCCTTGACTATCAGAGCTCTATAGGGGATCCAAATGCAGCCTTAAGGGTTTTGTCTTCTCTCTTAAATTAATTCACCTGATGGCCAGGCCAGTGGCTCAGGCCTGTAATCCCAGCACTTTGGGAGGCCAAGGCAGGTGGATCACCTGAGGTCAGGAGTTTGAGACCAGCCTGGCCAACATGGTGAGACCCTGTCTCTACTAAAAATACAAGTTAGCCGGGCGTGGTGGCGCGCTTGTAATCCCAGCTACTCAGGAGGCTGAGGCAGGAGAATCGCTTGAACCCGGGAGGCGGAGGTTGCAGTGAGCCGAGATTGCGCCACTGCACTCCAGCCTGGGCGACAGACCAAAACCCTGTCTAAAAAAAAAAAAAAAAAAAAAAGAAGGGGGGC